>NC_054403.1:4822500-5107845 GCF_017976425.1 Toxotes jaculatrix
AAAGGCACAATTAATGTTATGTAGACTGCCCTAAAAATGGGCCACAAAGCTACACTTTTGAATTAATGAGTAGAACACTTCAGAAGGGATATAGCAAACAGCTTGTTTCCCATAGACAGGGTTCCCATTCACAAAAAATAGGCAAGGGGGTTCAAACGTGTTGGAAATGTCCTAATTATGGACATTTAAAAATTAGCCAATATACTGTTTACATGTTTTTGATTTTGTTTATATTTTACTGATTTTTATGTCAGATGTGTTGTGATCAGCCCTTAAGGGGAGTGTGAACTCTTCTGGACTTTTGTTAAACTGTTGGACTGTGTTTTACTTTTTGGACTTCTTTAGACTGTTGGTTTCTTTTGGACCTTTTCTTTTATTCCATCCCTGGGTGAGTGGTTTATTCCTTTCAGATTTCTGTTAGACTCATTTTGTTCTGAGATCTTCTGTTTGGCTTCTCGAACTTAGTTTACTAGTTTCCTGTTTTGAGGTTTCATTTATGTACTTGTTTTGGTTTCTAAGTATGATTCAGTAGCTCCTTGTTTTAGTTTATTGTTTTGGTTTTACATTTCCTTTATTTTATTTTATTTTTTTTATTTATAGTTTTATTTTAAAGCCCTAGCGCTTGTGTATGAGTTTCCAGTGTACTTCCTGTTTTTGTCTGGTTTCCCTCCTTTTTTGATTGGTGTCACCTGTTGCCCATTACCTCCTGTCTATATAAGTCTCGTTGTTCCCCAGTCCCCTTGTCAGTTTGTCTGTGTCTGTACCTGAGTCTGTACCGGTGTGTGGTTTTGTACTGCTTCCCTGAGTTTATTCCCTGTGTTCATTCCTGGACCCGTGCCTTGTGTTTTCCCCTCGCGGACTTTCCTTGGTTGCCTTTTGATCTTAAGTAAGGACTTTTGAGTTTTGGACTTAAGTTTCAGTTTCTAAAGATGTTCTCTCCGTTGTGGATGATTTTTAGTTGCTGCATGCAGGCCAAAGTGAGCTTCGATCACACAGTCACATGTGCACATTCTAATGACAAGTGTGAACTATTTAGCACTTGTGATCAAATCACCTGAGACTCATGTTAATGCCAGGTCTGAACAGAGCCTTCATAGCCAAATGGTATTATGGGAAATGTAGAAAACTGTAGAAAAAAAAAAAGCCCAACATATATATATTATAGCTGGTGTAAGATGTAATTATAACTGATAACTGAAGCATTTATCCTCAGCAGTGCTGATGGTGGAAGTAGTGGGTCAGTGAGTCTTTCTTTCTCTCCTCTGGCTCTTGTAAGTGTTAGAACCAGAAGCAGGGGGGTGGGGCTGTGATGGCCCGTTGAGGGGAGGAAGATTAAGTCAATATCCCAGAGAGAACAGGTGAATGTAGCTACTCCACCCACAGTATGCAGAGCACAGAGCAGCCCAGGGAATGGGGGTAGATGCATCCTGTCTGATTGTCAGAAGTCTGACTTACCACTCTAACATATCTATCAGAGAACACAGTGATTTACATGCTTACCAATATAAAACAGGACTGACTCAACTTCTCTGCATCTGAGTTGATGCTCTCACTGTTGCTCTCTCCAGAGCCGTAGTCATCTGTGTAGGCTTTGTCTTAGTTGCTCCATCACCAAAGTTGCGACTTGCACGTCTCACTACATGATGTGGAGACTTCTGCTTTGTTGAGTACTTGCTGCTGTTCTGTGCACTGCCCTTCAGACTCTGAACCTTTACTGGACGTCTCACACAGTTAAACTTGTACTGAGATTGGCTAAAACGTTTATCAGTCATCCCAAACAAAGTCTGTGTGGAGAATTTAGGTTGTACCCGTTGTTATTGCTAGAATTGGTAGTGATGATTGGCTTGACCGACTCAATGTCAACACTGGTTGCAGATGCTTGAAGGATGGACTTTTTGCTTGTTAGATGCTAATGGTGAAAATGCTGTGGAGTGTATAGCAGCTTTATTTTAAAATGTAAAGATAAAGTGAACACTGTCTTCTCTGCTGCTGTAAATATAGTCCAAGTTCATTTGTCAGTGATGCAGTAATTTCCTGTAACACTGTGGGTTGCCAAGTTGTGCTCACTTTAACATATTGCTTGCAGCAGGAGGAGGGAAACATGTACAGTGGCATAAATTAGCATATCTGATTAAAGTACACATTTATGCATGTGGCTGTATGCGTTCAAGATCATGGATCATCACATGCCACAGCCCCAACAACAACATATGGCATTAGATTTATTTGTAATGAGATATCAAATAAATGAAACTAGTGAGATTTAGCTATCTGTGATTTATTATTACGTCTGAGTAACAACATTACGCAAGTTTCAGCTCCAAGCTCAGATTAATGTAACATATTTATATAATGATGATAAAGAGGGTCACTTACAGAGAAAGTATTTGGTGTTGTATATTAATCAATATACATTGTATATTGTTAGGTGTTGGGAACTTAAAAAAAATAAGTAAATAAAAATAACTTGGTGACTAGAGACAATAAATTGACAGAGAAAAAAAAATCAGACAATGCAAAATAATTAATAATATTTACAGACAGTTAAGGATGTTTACCTTAATCGTACTGCAGCAACGAGTCCAAAGCAGGAATCAGGGATCAGGAGTAATATCCACAGGATAACAGGCTGAGAAGCAAAGAGTCGCTCCCAAGTGGTCTGTTTGGCATTACAGTTACGGGTTGCAGTTGTATGTACAGGAAGTGCCTAGGGCAGCGAGTATGTGTGAGAGCTGGTATCAGCAGCAGTCAAGTTGAGTATAGAGGTTTGTACGGGTTTGTAGTACTGAACAGCCTCAGCAGCGAGTGCTACGGTACGCCCCGAGGGAAAAACATGATTCAGTCAGTCACCACCTGCACTGCCTGAAGCAGCTAAACTTTTTACGTGGCGCTCAAGGTGAGTTTGTAACGATATTTAAAGTTGTAATGCTTTCATTTATTGGACAGTGAGCAGATGGCTGGACTGGATTTGTATCGAGCTTGAGAACATACAAGTAGAAAGTATTCAGTTGTGACGTACAGGTGGGCGAAATAAAAACAAAGTTAAGTAACCATTCAAAAAGCATCTTCAGGGTTTAAATATAGATGAGGTTAATTAATGGAGAGTAGTAAGAAGAAATGTGTTTTTTGTGGTATGTAAAATATATTAAGCCTATGAATAAGGAACTAAACTAAATAATGATTGTATGTTGTTCTTTGCTTTACATGATACATTGCCAGCTGCTCTTAACAACAGAACGTATAAATATTTGTATTGATATTCAGACATTGATTACTTTGTGTCAGGTCAAAACCAAATTTTGCAGTTTAGTAGGAACACTGCTTTGTGATTATGCGAAACAGAAAAACACAAAATTAAAATTATTAATAGGTGTCAGAAATCTCAGCGCACTGCTCTCGATAGTGAACTAAACAACAGTGTTCATTAAAACAGGATGAGTCAATGAGTGGACGAGGGAGTGATTTTTGGCACAGCTACAGTCTTCTTACAATTCTTGTCCTAAAACAGAATTAAAAAAACAAAAACAAAAAAACATTTGAACGTTAAGTCAAAGCTAGACTGAGGGTTCAAGTTTCTGAGTTAAATAAATAAAAAGTAGATATTTTCACAGCCTGTCCAGGTCCTCCTCCTTCAATTCCTTCCTCACGTTCCTGCAGAGAGTATTTCCTTGCAGGGCTGAGGCAGGATACACTGTGGTAGACACATAAAGATTGACAATCCTGAATTTAAAAACTGTTGGGAGATGTAAAGATAAAGTTCAGTTTGACTTTAAAAGGCGACATTAGACATTTTGCATCTTGAAATCTATGAATTTTCTGGCTTTTTAGTTATTTGGGCACATTTGATACAAGTCTATCTCCCTTGCTATCGCTACTTCTCTCTCTCTCTCTCTCTCTCTCACTCTCACTCTCACTCTCACTCTCTCTCTCTCTCTCTCTCTCTCTCTCACTGGCAAGGCTATTAATTTTAATATGATTGGAAATTTCCTCTAAAAAACTCCAGGGACTCTTGCAGCCAGACCGTGCTGCGAACAAGAGATGAAACTTAAACTAGTTTCAACACTCCAGGCACTTGAACATCAACAGCACTGTCATTGCTCATCATAAGGCCCGATATATCCAACTACATAGCCATCCCATCTTTTTTTCAAAATCAGGATCAGAGGCAATCAAGTCGTCCTCCCTGCCACCCTCCCACCCCACATCAAAACCTTCCCTTTTTTAAATTGTATTTCAAGCGAGTTATATTACTGACACAATCAGAGGGAAACTGATGAAATTTTAGGTAAGACCTGGCAAAAAATGTAAGAGGCATGATTGTTTCCAACTTTGGCAGACACTTTGAAAGGCTTCCAAAAGAAAAAAAAAAAAAAAAACATCAGTGCTTTCACAAATTTGAATGCTAAATCTAGCAACACACTGTACTGTCAGCTAAATAAAGCAGAGAGCTGTTGACACATGACACCACAAAAAAGAAAGACATACCCAGAATTCAGAAACCGGACTAACTGACACAGGTATAAATATTCAGGTGTAAGAGTGTCAGGGAAAGTCAGTGGTTTCAGCCCTTCTGCTGCTCCTTTTGTCAGCTGTTGTTTTCTTTTGTGTACTGAACCTTTACATGCTTCTCTTTGCGCTCAGTAAATTTTCATGACCCTTGAATGTGCAGCTAAGCTGGCAACTCGAGCAGTTATTGATTCAAAGTGATAAACTATCTCTCATAAAAGCAGATCTGGGTTATTTACAGCTCCACGTTGCCTCAGCTGGACAGGATACAGTAGCGTTTCGCCCAGCTGTCACGCTGTGATACAAAGGACTGTTAGGTTTTGCTCTCTGATTCAGCATTTTTTCATGCGGTGCAACTGTTGCTGTGGTCATACATGAATCTTTCAAGCGTGTTTATTGCTTCTCCTTCTCCTAGTAGAGTACAGAGTTTGCTACCCAGCAGAAAGACCATCTTACTTGTGATTCAGTTTCCAGACAATCCTAAAAATGCTGAATGTAAAACCTTGTTTACATCTGAAAGGGAGATCGCTTTGCATCTATTGCCAATGCAAATTCACCTGTCTCTATTAAATCACAATGCCAGGTCTGACTTTAAAACAAGGCAGATCACTCCTTATACCAAGCACATGAATCACATGTTGCTTTATTCAACAACAATAAAAAAGGGAATGTCTCACTCACGTTAGCTGATTTTGCCTCTTACTCGTCTCTGTCACTACTGAAACTCCCCCAGTTTTCATGGCTGTGCTGAAGTCAGCTGTTGGTTTGATGTGTAATGCGTCATCCTCAGCAAAATGAAAAGTGGTCAGAAACAGCTTACAACAGCCTTTATAAAGTCTGACTACACAGATTCAGCATAAACAAATATAATTGTAAGGAGAGCCAATCATACATGTTTTCAAAGGGGCTTAATACTGGAGTTTGTTTATCTAAAAAGTTGGTCCTCTGCTCATTGAGCTGCTAGCATGGCTGCAGACTCTAATTTGCTCATGAGGACCTGCAACTTAACTTACACCTGCCTTGAGACTTGGTATTTGACTCCGACTTAATTCGACCGACTGAAGATTTGACTTTGAATTTTCTCAGAGGGAATTAGAAACCATTTTGTTGCTTAAATTCCTTGAGTCTGACTTGCTCACAATGAAACCATCATGATTTTGTTGCTGGGTTCAAACCAGCAGTAATGTTAAAGAGAAGAAAGGACCTGATCCACTGAAGATTCATTGAAGAACTGATGGTCTTTTATCAAAAATCTAAAATACCCGATCAGCTCCTTGTAGTGAGGAATTCCTCTGTGTCATGATATGAATGTATATAAAACATTACAGTATATACAGACATACACTTTTCTCTGGAATTTAGTGGGTAGACACATAGTGCATATGTACTTACTGATGTACTGTATTGCTATAGTATATCTCAAAGGTTAGACATAGAAGAAAATCATTTTAAATAATATGAAATATTAACCTATGTCTGTTTTAAAAAAAGAAAAAAAAAGCCAACATTAATTGTGTGACTTCCTGCTTGAGGTAAATCGTGCAGTGAACAATTGCCAATGTATGTAATTTCTAGGGAGATGTGGCTGTTTCTATGCAACAGCATTAATCTCACACCAGTTCCTAATAATAGTAACATCTGTGTTCTTTTATTTTGGCGCGGTGAAGTGAAGCGCAGAGGTTTTGCAACATCTTAAACGGTGTTGGAAAACAGGAGGATATAATCAAACGTTCATTTAAATTTGGCAATAATGTATCAATGATTAAAATCACTGCTGCTGAATTGATATAGCGAGGTTGCTACACTGAAATCTTTGTGTATGTGTGTGCACATAGGAGTGCGGTGTGTGTGTGGGTTTTTGCGGCACGCTGTGTGGATGAGGCATTAAAAAAAGGCTGGAGTGAGTTGGAGGCCACCTGGGAAGGCAATCCACAGGAGATATCACACACAGATGCAGACACACACAGAGAGACAGCGTTATGCTTCCCAGGTGGTCGTATGGTTCCCCTCCAACTCAGCACAGGCTTCTTCTTCTGTGACACACACACACAGTGGAAACAAACACACTGTCACTCATAGAAAATGAAGGCTTCTTCTTTTTTTTTCTTTTTTTTAGTGGTGGTCTTGGGAGAGAGTCTGGGGATTGTTTGGCGCCGAAGAAACCAACAGATAATCATCCAGTGACTGTGGCTGCAAAAGAAAAGACACCAGCTATGGCCAAAGTGTCATCTATTGCCTACATCCAGAGGTACATATATATCATATCACGGCTCTGATATTGGATTAAAAGCAGGCAGTCATGCATGGCTCTCACACCATCACTGTGGATAATGCTGTAAGCTGAGTGTTTGCTGATACTATTCATTTCTGAACTGCTGAGCCGGCTGTTTCAGGCTCCTCGGGTCAGACGTCTCTTCGACGCCTATTCTTGTTGAGACTAATAATCGAGAGAAACTGTGCCTGTAGGAGTCTTTGAATATTTTCAGTAACAGCTCCTGAGGCAAATCAAAGCCTTAATCTTTAAATAGAATATCTACCATGCCACACATTGAGATTAAGCATTTAATCTGACAAGTGTGATACAACATGTTGTATGTTAACAGCACTTTGGAACAATGCATCCTTCGGATTTTTCTCGTGGCAACACAGTTTTGTTCGTGTGCTGTTAAATCCTCTTCAGTGAAAGGAGCAGTACTGACATTCGTGGATGGAGGGGCAGTCCCTGTGAATCTGGGTACATGTGATGTTCACAGTGTAAACTGTACATCATGCACTGTACATATGGTTCTGCATGAATAAGTGAGACTGAGCAGAGAACCTGGAGCGCTCCAGTGAGCTGCTGCCGGTCTGATAAGTTTGCAGAATTCAGAAATAACTTGCAGCAATTAAAAAAAACATGTAACACATGTAAACTGTGAATTTTCTTAGTAACCAGACTTTTAGTTGCCTAAACAGAACCTTAATTAGATTTTTTTTTAAATTGTTATTATTGTTGCTGTATACCTTCTCTACCCCCCCCCCATCTCAAAAAAGAAAAAATCATAATAATTTAAATTATGGATCACTTCCTCTAGCTGAGCCCCAGGTGCTCAACATGTGGTTGATGTGTGGGTGCGTGTGTGTGCATGTGTGTGCGTAAAGTCAGAAGTAAAACTGAACCCCAAGCCAATTAAGGGCTGCTACATCAGCAGAAGCAGAGCTTCTAGGCCTGTTGAACAGTGTGGGGTAATAAGCGCTGCAGAGCCATGGTTTCCAGCCCTGCCTCCATTTCTGCAAGGCGTCGACTGTGCTAATGCATTTTTCTCTATTTATCTAAGGAATGCAGAAAGCACAATCGGTGCATTGAAATGCCACAGTTTGAGTGCAAAATGAATGCTTTATAAGGATTGATCTGTGTTCTATAATGATGCATTAAGGGTGTGATAAGATCCATCACACGCTGTGTAAGACCTGTAGGAACGTTGAGGGGGAAACACAGTCTTGTCATGAAAGTAAAGACTGAACTGCTTGTTGATCCTCTGATCCACAGCAGCTGCTCTTGCAGTATTTCAAGGGTGGACAGTGGCCCTGACTAATGAACTTGACTTTCAGATGTCACAACAGTTATCAAAACTAGATTTTTAATGTAGTATTTGTTTGAAGAACCAGACCAGACTGAGTTCTTTCTTCATCATTTAAAACCTGGATTTACTTACTTATACAGCAACAAATCAGAAATTGATTCATAGAAATAAAGAAGCTCAATACTGAAAGTGAGCCATTACATGATCTCAAGCTCTGTCGTGACTTGAGTTGAAGTTTGTCTTAACACCTCCACCACCTTTTCTCCATTCCAGGAATAACAGAAATGCCATAAAAAATGAAAGCAGATCATTCATGGGACCAGATACCATAGAAGGTCTGAGTCCACAAAGCAATCCAGTTTATTCATTCATTAGGCGTGAGGTATGTGTGAAGGCTTAAAGACACAGAGGGATCACTGTACAGCAGCCCGTCTTATTTGATTATCCAAGTGAGAGTGCAGACACCCATTACAGACACAGAGGAATTGCAGTATGAAATGTGTCTTCTGCCAAGGAATCAATCCCTATGCTTACTGTGTGAGATTCATACATGAGGTCTGGAAGTTGGCCCTGGAGTCAGGAACACGTGTTGGTTGATCCAAAGCCAAATGCTCACTGTTTGGCCATTTGACATGGAGGCATCTCAGTATGCAGAGCTGAAAGTAAACTGCCAGTTCATACTGGTTTGAAAGTCAGTAGGGAGAAGAAGCATACTGATAAACTGTCTGCCAAATGTGGTATTTCCCTGCTGCCTTCTCATAGCTCTTCCTTGCACCACCACTGTAGAAAATAGGTCTTAATTTAAATAACAATATTTCAATATCCCAGTTCCACAGTTAAAGTTTGAATGCTTGGTATTATTGCGTGTAGTCTGTAACTCATTGCATTAACTTGGCATATACTTTGACCAACCAGTTGATCCCCTCTCTCACCTGAGCTAAAGCGACTCCATTTTGCTGTCCAGTTCTTGAATAGTTACTTAAAACCTTCTAAAATGTCCTGCTGCCGCCCAGTGGTTGAAGTTCTGTGGACTATGAGCCCAACAGTCTTGCTGGCAGAGTATAAAAGGTCAACATGAAAGTCGAAGTTGCCCAAAACATTACCTCATATATGAGAAAAGCTTCTAGATGGAACAGCTTTTGTGGTTCTTTGTGAAGAACCCTTGAGCCTTGTTTATGCTCACACAAGATATGGTGGGGTGACTTCTGAGCCATGGTGCGAGCATCATGCACAATGACAGGATTCTCTTGAACCTCCTCAGTGCTGTGGGTGAATTGTTTACAGCTGTTAAACAGAAAAAAATCTGGAATGACATTTAATTGTACCTGTGGTTTCTCAATGAACAGACCCAGAGATATAGAGATGCTTGTAAAGGCGCTGATGCAAGACACGCAGTAACATTACTTTTGGCACATGGACCCTCGTGCTGGGGACACTGCATCAAGCACAAGCAAATCTTTATAGTGTGACATCTTCTAAAAGCATCTTACAGGATCGATAGTGTCTCTCCTCTTTCAGGGATTTTACAATATTTTGAAATTTAAAACTTGTGGTCTGCATTAATTCTGCTTTCCCTAATTAAAGAATACAGATAAACTTTTACAGTGCATATAAACCAACAGTAAACATCAAAGGATTGTATAGTGGCCTCATTAGAGAAATGTGATGTGAGATGGGGTGGAAAAAAAACTCACTTGGTTGTGCTGACCATGGGGCACTTGACCTGATCAGAGAAATATCTGAACCCTTCAGGTGTCCTGTGGTTGTGACACTGGGCTAAAGCTATATGCAGGTTAACAGTTCAAGGACAGAAAAGAGAGAGCTGTTTTTTTTAGTTTTGAAGCAACGATGGTTAACAGTATGCTGAGAAGAAAAACATTTAGATAGACAGTGGTTACAGTAGTTATTATTTCCTCTTCTGTCTCCTCTCCTCTTCTGGTGCTTTATCCCCTTTGAGGCTCTTTGAGGTCTGAGCAGCAAGAAGTGCTGGAGGGGAGAGTGAGTAAACTACCCTCACACTCAACAAATAACTTGTAAATACTGGGGAAATTACATTTATTTTACTGTTAGTTTCTAAGCTGAAGCATTGAACCGACATGTGGCCAAGTATGATGCATTTTTTTTTTCTGGTATTAAGGAAATGAACGAAGCTGAACTAAGTTTGTTGTCCTTCCATAATCCAACAGTTCCCATCTTGCGTTAAAGTTAAAAATGGGACTCCTGATACTCTGTGATCACCAGCATCATCATCATCACTCTGTCAGTGGGCCACTGGAGACCGACCCACATGGTGATTGTCCCGCTGCCAAAACGGCTGCCTTGCTGTGGACAGCTGGTTTTCTCATAGGGGGACTAATGTTTGCTGGGAAATCCAGTGAATGGAAATAATCAGAGTTGCCTATGAATTTAATCTTGTGTAATTCTTTAAATTATTTCTTTTTTAAAAGTGAGAATTTGATCACATGATTCTCAGATGTGGCAGGCAGTGATTTGCATTTGTTAACAATAATTTAATAATCTGCTAACTATGGAATGATGTCTTCCTGGTTATTTTGGATGCACAAATGATGTCACCTCATGTTTATCTGCAGGGTTTTCAGAATTTTCTTTGTAATATTCAAAGTCTTGCTTTGCTGAATTAGAAAGTGACAGATCTTAAAAATGCTGACTTCTGGCAACTGTATACTAATTAAGCCCATATTATACTTACTCTTAACATTAAACAGTGTGAATTGTGCTTTAGGCAGTGCAAAAAAAAAGCTAATAATGCATGCAGAAGTAGTAAAGACTGACAGGTTGTAAAATAACTCACATACACTGGTGAACCACAAAGAACAATATAGGCAAATTGCTGTTTTGTGTGGCCTCAAAGATTTGATCATTTCAAAGAAATGGGCTCATTAGACTCCAGTTGGATGTGATAGTCTCATATTGTGTGGTGAAGCTAAATGAGGTCTCATAATGGGTGCCCAGGGACTGTTTCACATGGAGTTTTCTCCAGTGCCAAGCTCTCAGAAGCTGCCTTTTGACAAGGAGCCAGTTGGTCATTGTTTTCATCGAGAATCTCCAGAGAAAGATAGCTTCCAACTCCTACTGAGCAGAAAAAAAAGTCATGTCCCACAGCCAAAGGTACTCATGTCAGTCAAATAATGTAGCTATTGCCTTACTCCATGGATTTGTGTTGATGAAGTTTAAGTCTCCGTAGACTCTTTTCTCTGCAGATTCAATGGTCGCTATTGTTACTTGTGCAAACGACGAGTTTGGAAATTTGTTTGGATGGGTGATGGGTTTGGTAGTCCTGTTTTCACGGTTTAGGTTACGGTAAGTGCCCCTATCCAACTGCCTATTGTGTGGTTGGACTGGGTTGCTTCCCTCCCTTTTGTTAAGTTTGGCCAGCCTGTAAACCCCCTTGTATATCTGCATTTTATGTGCTGTGGCTAGTTTAGTTGTTTCTTTCATACATCACCTGGATGTAACTCCAATTTAATAAATAAGTACAAGTAAATGAAAGCATTTAAACACAGTTATTGTGGGGAATAGAAAACTACGATTGGGCTCTGCATGTCCCCAGTGTAAAGAGAGGAGTCCAGTGCTTCTTTGACTATCACTAGAAGCACATTTATGGCCCTTTGAGAAAGGTACTTTGTGGTTGCTGGTGCTAAATGTTAGCTTGACTAGCATCTCTTCTACAAGAGGTTCTCCTGCAATGTAAGGAGTGCTAGCAAATATGTGTAAATATGTGCTAAAGAAGAATACAGCCTAATTATCTGCAGCCATGTGTTGTTTTCCCTGCCATAAATCACTTGATCATATACGGTGGTATCTCTCTGCCGGGATCTGTGAAAGCTATGTTAACAAGTCAGCTTAAAGTAGAGGATTAACTCTCCTTTTCAAACTCTGATCCCTCTTCCACCAGCCAGATTTCTTCTGCCAACACTTGTAATTAACTGTTGACAAAATGACTGGATTGGTTTTTATTCTGTGTGAGACAAGTGATAAACAGAAGTTTACTGCTGAAAAAAGAGAGATGTCTGGGTGTAGTTACACTTCAACACACATTCTATATAGCTCTTGTATTACCCTCAGGACAACTTGCCAGTACTGGCAAGGTGCAGAGAAAAGCAATATGCCCATGTGCTGGAAATGTATATGTATTATCATTGTTTGTTAAATGTCCCGGAGAGTGTGCTGTAATTTCCTAATTTTACCGTTGGCTACAGTGAGATGTTTTTGGCTCCAAGACTTCAGACTCTAAACATGCACATGTTCATTTTATTAATTATAATCCTCGTGTTAATCACATCAGCTTAGATCACGGCCAAATGACTGCATATTGGGATATTACTTACTTTGCTTCACATTTTTTTCCCATACTGATAAACAACATAAAAGCAACATCAACTTTCCAAATTACCTGAAAGTATGACTTGTTTGTGCTAAAGCATGAGTATAAACCAATGCCAGGCGCTCCGACGCTGCATTCTAGTCATTATCTTGGTCGTGGTTCTAAAAAGCCAGCCTCAGATCTCCGCTGAGAGGAAGGAGATCTGATGATGAGGCAAGACAGAGCAACTCAGAGGCACTAACCTCCTGTTTTTGTATTGAAATGTTTGGTTGTAATGATATGCAGTCCTATATGGAAATACACACAGATACGGGCATCCATAAGGAGAGGCATACACACACTTACAGGAAGAAGATGCGGTTGTCGGTGATATTGCAGATAAAGAGCATATCACTGTTCTCTTCTCACTGAAAGAAATGAAATATGAGCTCTGCTTTTATCAGTCAGCCTCTGTACTCAGTGTATGAAAAGGCTGTCCAAGTTCCAGAAGTTTTTCTACTCCTATGCTGTGAAACAGAGGGCCTTGGTACAAACAATAGTTTTTATGGAAAGTTAGATGTGCTCCCCAAACAAAAGCAAACCATCATGATTATGTGGAGAAAATGCCTGAGTAGACAGTTTGCTTTATTTTGAATGCAGAACACATTTACAAAATAGGTGGAAAAATAAAAACTGAGGAAAACAAAGTTTCTTTGTCAAGACACGTTGGCAAAAGAGGATGGGTAAGTTATCCTGTCCTCATAAAATCCACAAGAAGCACAATTTTCTCAGTAAACAGAACAGCTGGACAAGAGGAGGTGTAAAAGCTACAGTAAAATATTTTTGTTTGTAAATATTGTAATAAAAAGCGATGGAAGCCTTCATATTCCATCAGCTTCCAGCCCTCACGTGCCTGACCGACAATTTTGTATATTTATTTGGTGGACAAATGTACAGTTCACCACAGGAACCTTTTTAAGAAAAAAAAAAACAAAAAACATCCAGCATCCAGAGTCAAATGCTGTATCCCAGTTTCATATACTAATTTTCCTAGTCGATGAAACTCTCAGGGTACTTTGATATTGCACTGGCAATTAAACTACATATTTTAAGCGTGAGAGCTCATTCCTGACCTCTCAGCTTCTTGACCTGCCACTTATTACCCTTTTCCCCAGAGATTTCAACCTCATTAAAGTCATCAGCAGCAAATAGAGTTTATGCAGTGGGTTTCATAGAGAGCTGTTGACTTCAGTACTAGTCTAAAACAAGAGCTGGATAAACAATTGAGAGCAAGCAAGTAAATGAGAAAACCAAGTCATTTTATTTGCTTGTTGTTCAATGTAGTTGTGTACTACAGCTGCAATAAACAATGGTGGATCACTCAGATCATTTGTTCTTTGAACAGAGAAAGAATGTGTTCTGGCCTTTGACCTCATGATGTTGTTAGATGAAAAGTCAGAATATCACCAAAGTCATTACACTGTATCCTGAGGGGGTGGGGGGCATGGAATGTATCAAAACCACAAATGTCAATCTCACTGCAGAGCTAAAAGGGAATCACCAAAAGTCAGGAGGATTCATCCCCAAGGGACCACGAATATGAAAATGATGTCAGTACATGAAATAGATATTTTGGCGTGGACGAAAATGGAGGACTGACTGACAAACTGACTGATGCGTTTCGCAGTGCATTCCTGAGAAGGAGCCCTCGGGATGGATGTCTGGTCCTAGTGATTTGTTGTGGTCTTGCAGTCTTGTAAGGTTATCGTAAAGGGTGATATTAATGTTGGCCTTGACTCTTTCTAGGGTATGGTAGTTTTCCATTGGATAATTTTATATAAGCAATGGAGGAATAATCATGGGCGATTTATTTATTAATTTATTTACTTATTCATTTGTATTTGGTGGAATAACATAAATATTGAAATCTACTTCTCATCTGAGAAGCATATCCTTCTGACTGTCTTATCTCCATATTGTACAAAATACACACACACACACACACACACACACACACACATATATATATATATATATATATATATATATATATATATATATATATATATATATATATATATATATATATATATATATATATATATATATATATATATAGTGCTGAGTGTTTCCCAGGCAGTTTCTGCCACATAATTTGAAGGTTCCACCGAGCTTGCCAGCCTGATTGCTGACTTGTGGGAGTCAGCCATCTCTGATCAAGCAGCCCCAGGAGGCTTAGGAAAACCTCGGGCTGACGTAATCGAAAGCTGAGAGAAGTCCTGTGCTGGGCTTCAAAAGGTCAGACTGCTGTAAGCAATCTTGAACTTTTAATATGATCAGAGGATCAAATGGAAATGTTATTTGTTTTAATTGGGTAGAGGGGAGGGGCGGTAACCTCTTGTCTATAGGTCCATTTGGAGAGTCCAATAAAAAAGTGCAATAGAGGCTTGGATTAGTTCTAAAAGACTTTTTAACAGCTAATGTTGTTGAACTAGGAACAGAGAAAAGTTAAGGAGCAAACTGAGAACGTTCCAGCTCCACAGCATTTTTAACACATTGTTCCCAACCATGAGGTCGATGGTTGCACAAGAGACGTCTTAATATCTAAAGTTGATGGCTGAGAATGATTGTATTGTTTTCCCGCAGAGGTTCTGAGACTAAGCTGAGCAAAACAGATTAAAGTCCCACTGGAAAAGTGCAGACAGAGGAGGGAAGAGCAGAGGCGGCGAGTCCTCGTTAATACCTTTAAACCAGGAGTGCTCGCCATATTGTACAATGTATGATTTAGTCTTCAACCTGTCAGTGTTTTGTGTGTTATTTCATGTGTGCTGAGTGTTTTTCAGGCAGTTTCCGCCACAATCTACAGTGCATGCTTGAAAGAGCACATGGAGCAGAACACATGTATTTCACTTGGTGACATATTCATTCGTGAGTGCAGTCTCTAGATCATTGTTTCTGTTGACACTCCAGACACAGAAAGTATTGACCTTTGCAGAGCTGGTATATAGGGCAAATGCAATCATATCAATACCTGTCCTGCTCAAAACCTCCATATTATACAGTGGAAAAGTGCAGAAAAGATTCAGAATGTAGGTTTGCTATTTGCAGTCTTACATGTGCTGAAGGACACAAACATCTGAAACAGTTAACTAGAAGCTGTTGCTCTTGAAGGAGTTTCCTTTTCTTACTTCTCATCATGTTCTCAGCAGGTGATCTCCAGGAACACGGTGTGCAGGAATAAAGCTTTCTGTCCACATTTCCTCACTGAAATTCATGGTTAACAAGGGAAATGCTTCGAAAATGCTTGTGTTCTAATGAAACTACTTACAAGGGAGTTCCCGGCACGCTAACTTCAATAGGCGATAAAGGACACACCATCCGTTCTTGTCTTTCCCTTTAATCACCCCCTACCTGGTCTGTCAGGATTCTCCGTGAGATTCCCTCCTGAGTCTGGAAGAGAATTAGGGAATAAGATGTCCTCCTTCTTTGCTCTGCTCAGCTTATCGTTTTAGCATTTATGGTTGTTGTAGTTTTCTTGCTGGTGTGACGATTCCAACAGGGAGGGATGAGGTATTTGAGAAGTATCTGAATGTCTGTTGAAAACAAATATTGCTTCTTTTTTTCCCTGAAAATTTTCAGCTCTGCTCTTTGGAAACATCTCGTCTTGGGTTATTCTTATAGAATGAGCTTGCCTTAGTAAATCTGTCCTGTTTGTGACGGCTGCTGCAGCTTCCTGCTGTTACCCTGATTCATATTGAAGGAGGAAATTATAATGAACTTGGGAGCAAGTAAAGGGAAACACGAGTAGCTGTTAACCTCTGTTAATAGGAAGTGTGACATATGGTGGCATTCACATGCAGTCCCCATGAGCAAACAGTACATTTCTAAGGCATGGAAAGTGTTTTATGAAATTATACTATTCAGTACCTGAATGATAATGTCAGGGTTTAATTAAAATCATATAAATGTACCAACCTTGCAGTTATGCATTTGAGCCAGAACTATATATACCCTGTAGGTTAACTCTATCAAGAGATTAACACCAAAGTGCTGCATTCACAAGTAAATGAAGAGATATCCATACTATTAGATTAAATAAGTACAACCTCTGTGTGCAAGCCCAGTATGTTGAAGAATTACATTCAAATTGTGTAAATTCTACAGTGCACAATTTATTCATATATCAATATTCATTGCAAATGCAGGAAGCAGTGTGGCCTTGATTTGCAAAGAGGAAAGTTATAATGTGGAAGTAAAAGTAATCCCGCTGTCATGCAGGAGACTGGTGTTTGCTTTCATTCAGTCCTATAGCTGAGCCACATTAGTGGTGTTGCTGTAGGGATGGCACAGTTGAACAGTTGGTTAGTTCATCCACCATTTTTGGCCCAGACAGAAATATCTCAGCAACTGTTCAATGGGCTCTGATAACTGTGTGAATTAAAATACATAACCAATGTGCAGAATGGTGAAGGTAAATACTGCACTGAACAATGGATTCACTGGTGAATTCCACTGAAACCTTACCTGCTTGCTTCTCCATTTTGAGGATGGTAATGATGATGATGATGATTTCCTTTTTTTCCTCAACATATCTATTTTAATGGTCTATCTGACATCTTCCTATTATTTTACTTCTACCTCTGGGATTAGGCAGCCCACCTGTCAGTGTGTATCGCTTTGAAAGGGAAATGTGTGGAAGAAAACAATTACTTTGAATTAGCTTCTCATTAACTACTGTGATGTGAATAATAATTTAATGTCTCATCTAACCTTCTCATTAGCAACCCTTTAAGATACACATTTTAATTAAGTCAGTGAAGACAAGTAATCTCCCTGTCCATCATGTATATTGTTACATTTAGATTAGTTCAACAACATTAACTTTAGATCTACCTGTTTGTGAGTCTAACAATAAGAACTACTGTTTCCTAGAGTGTTGCTTTAAATGTAGTCACTCTGTTGTATTGAGGATATCTCCAGAAAAGTCACAGCATTTAAAATTTGCTATGAGAATAGATCCAAATCCTCAAAGTAATGCAAAAGAAAAAGATGGTGATGTGGACAAATGAAACATATTTGTTGCCCAAAGTTACACTGTAGAGTGTCAGACCCATTACAATCAGATAATAAGATCCCCCTCTTCTCAATGGGAATCAAACCATTAGCATTAAAGTATCTGTGGGTTGCTTTGCAAGACCAATAGGACCCAGTCTTCTGACAGTTTCACCTATAGAGCACATAAGAATGCAGTCACATTTCCTATATTATCTGCTTATCACTGAAGATCAGTGGCTGATCTGTGGTGATCATCATCTGACAGCGGTAAAGTGTATAATGGAGATATCCTTGACTACTGGATAATTAAAGTGGTACTAGGCCTGAGATGTGGATCTGAAGGAACAAACAGGGTCTGATTTATTCTGATGTTTCCACCCAGATACACTCAGGGGAAATTGTAATACTTAGCTTTGGCGTGGAATCAGAGGATCGCTGCTTATCTCATTACCAATTATCATTAACTGCTGCCACTGCTTCCTACTGAGTACACAACGGTTGTATTGAGAGGAAGCGTTTTTACTGGTGATGTGTCCCACTGAGAAGTTATATGGTTGTCCCTGACGCAAAACACAAAGTCAGTGTTCCTCCTGTGTCCTTTGACGAAGGCGAAGAAATTAAATTCTTAAAATATCCAAGAAACAATGTGAACGATGTGAGTGACACATGATGTTGACAGCTGAGTTTAAAGAAGCCCTCTTTAGATTAATTAGACACATTTGTCTAAATTAGTAGCAGCTTGACGGAAGAGATGCTGCAATTTTTCTTGGATCATGAACATAATTTATTGTGCAATTTCTTATTATGTATAGCAAGATTTCATCCTCTGTGTAATTTTAAACAAACCTCACAACTATTGACAATTAGCATAAACCTAGATGAGGATAATCATACAAACAACTACATCAAGAAATGACCTAGAATTTGGCTAGCTTCTAGTGACAGAGGAGACGGCTGTGGTTTCCAGCCAGTATGCTAATGCCTTGGTAATTATGCACTGATTACATGCACATGACCTGTAAAAAAACAAAAAAACAACAGAAACAAGATAATACACTTAAATACTGAGACATTTAAAAAAAATTAGGTGCCTAATATAGGCACACAGTCACTTTTGATGTTTCACTTGATGATCTTAAAGACATATTGCACATGGTAATAACAGAGGTATCTTTCACAGGTTGGATCAGGATCAGAATGATACTGAGCCTTTGATTGAAGGTTCAGGATCAAAATTTAGAAGTTATCAACTTGTTCTTCTAGAGTGGGAGGTAAAAAGAAAGAGGCAACATGTCAAGGCCCTATCTAATGGCCCGGAAAAGTTTTTGTGGAAACTCAATTTTAGGGGAGTATAGGGTAGATTGTCTCATAGGAATCAAGAAGAAACACAACAAAAGCATTTGGTAAGAAGTCTTTGTCATATTGGAGAGTAGAGGTTGTTAATCACTGCCCTGCTATTGAAAACTTAATGGGAAGATGGCTTACTCTTCTCTGTGGTCCACTCATTCATTACAGTATATCAAATAAAAATACTGGTACTTGGCACTTTGGTACCTTGGCTGTGCTCTGTTGTTCATTGTACAGTCTTAAACGGCTCTGTCTTTCCTCAGGTGTATGTTTAACACTTTGGCCTGCATTGATGGAAAGATGTGCTGGAACTGCACAAAGACTGGGATGGTGTATCACCTCCTACTTTCTTTTCAGCACGATGTTGGAGTGTGGCAGCTATTGACCAGTCTGGGATGGGATCTCATCAGAGAATGCTCAGCTGTTTGTCTCCTCAGGCTGGTGTTTTGACATTAGAGACCTAGGAGGTGTGTGTGTTTTGGTAGCCGCCCACCCAACCTCCTGTTGCTTCAGTGCGGTGCAGTGAAGCGTTGTGACCTGCTTCTGTAAGGTCATTCCATGTTGGTTTGTCCCTGTTGTGGAGACGTACTGAATTGTCTCATGTAAGTGAATTCTCCCATTAAATGTGGCCATTACCAATTATTATGTAATGTTGGTGTGAATGAGCTTCAGTGGCTCACCAATGAAGTAAAAAGCTATTTTATTCATTTGTTTACAACCACTGCTGAGGGCAAATGGTGGATATATGTAAAATCTAGTAGTAACTGGTTTGTCACCCATTCATAAAACACACATAATGGCACAAAAGACAATTACGCAATTTGTAACACATACTTCATACACTCTAAGCTAACTTTGTTCAGTTTGTCCAAGTCATTAGAAATCCACCATAAAACACTAATGTATCAAAGGTGGAAGACAAGTCAGTATCTAACATTTGGAAATCCATTTGCCTAAATTTGCCAAAGAACATGAAATTCTGGCTCAAATTTAGTAAACGGCCAAGTGAGTGAATGACATCACTCAAAATAATTCTGATCTAAAGGTGGTGTTTTTAATTCACTTGTTGCAGTTTAGATCTGCCAGTGGCATCACTGATCAGTTAAAGTATTAATGATGGCGCAGTGTCACTGTGTCCCACTTCTGAAAGCATGTATTCCACATTGCCATTAAAATACACTGACAACCGATAATTTCTGCTAATTGCTTTCCATGTTAACATGGAGGTTACCGCTGTTAAATGTGCCTTAAGCCCCATTTGGATGGGATTCATATTACGCTCACATGCTCCTCTGTAATTTATCTCTTCATTCCAGACAGCAATTTAACCATCAGGAAATCACAGGGGGTGGTACATTGGCAACTGGAACTGTTAACAGCTAATTCTACATAATTTTTTTGTTTATTTCTTTCTTTGTTTGTTTCCTTTTAGTTGGCTTTTCAACCTTTTGTAAGTCTTCTGGACCCTGGGGGCCCAGTTCCTGGATCCCCATTCTCATTAACATGTGCTCATAATTGCCCCTTGTTTCAGAAAATAATCACAAAACCATGGAAAATAATTTTCAGAGCCCAAGGTAACATTTTCCTTGTTTTGTCCCACCAACACCCGAGAACCCAAAGATACTCAATTTATTAATGTTAAAAAACAAAAGAAAAAAAGAACGTGTAAAGAAAAAAGCTGATGAGTTAGAGATCACAGGAAGGGCTGCAGGCACTGACTGAAGTCTGTCAGAGGGTGGAACCTAAAATAGAATGAGGGTTATGTATTGAAATCTGGTTCAATGAACAAAGGTAGATCTAAAATTTGAGACAAAGTCACTGTGTGTAACCTTTAATTGTGGATATGGAATTGAAGCAGGCAGCAACAGTTTTCAGCGTCAGCCACACACAAGCTATTATAAACATGTAACAAATTTTCAAAATGGGAAAAATATTTTCATCTTCTGTCCAGAGTCTGTGGACAAACCTGGACTGTGTTTGTTGTATTAATGAAACTCCTTTATCCTACAATGAGTATTTCCAAAACCAATAATTTTCACAACCCCAGCAGGGCTTAACAAGAGACTGAAAGCACCCTCATGTGGATCAGCTGGCCCTCTGAAGCTATGAATAACAATACGACGCTTGTTGTTTAGCTTACACCCGGGAAATGTGATTGTGCCAATACAGCACATCAAATACACAGGAGCAGGAAGTCATTAGGCGGCTGAACGGGGTCCAAGTTCAAAAGCCAGAGGTCAGAAAGCAATAACTCACCTCTTTGTCTGGAATCATGAAGACAAGAGTCTGCTTTGCTGACTGGTCAATATCTGAGGAACCAGAGAGACTGGGCTTCATAAACTGGCCGCTTTGTTTACCATGACAAAGCTGAGAGAGGCTTTTATCTTAAGATGACCTTTGAAATGAGAATATTTTCCACGCTCTGTGTTGCTCACGGAGCAGCTAAACGGATGACATCTAAAGGAGTGCAAAGAGCACTGCTTTGAAACACTCACTCTCATGTTTGTGTTGAGAAGTGAACCAAAACCCTTGCACACATTCTTCCTATATGAAGCCTTACAAGGAAACCAAAGTGCAAGGATAGTGAAAGCACAGAAAAATTCATCCTGTTATAGTAGAAATATTTTCACACTCACGCGCTCAGACCTTAGCACAAAGTAACATGACAGATGGAGGGAAAAGCGTTCTTGCCTGTTAGAAGGCAGGCAAGAGAGGAAGGAGGTGTAGAGAAGGTGTTGTTTACAGGACAAGATGGATGTATGCACATACAATTGACTTAAAACAATGATTATGATTAAAAAATTACAGTTTTAAAGACAATCAGATGTCAAGTGACACAGACTTTGAACAAAAGCCCATGGTAGCTTTCTTGCTAATGTCTCCTTAGAGAACATCCAAGCAGGAGAGAGGACATCTTTTGTTCAGAGCCCTAGCTTGGGTGAATGGGCGACCAAACCATCCACCAGGGAAAAGTGCACTGCTGACGTAAGTTTGCAGTCTGCTAGTGAGCTGCAGCACATCAGATGCCTTAAAACATTTTTTTAAATCTATTTTTTTAATTTTAGATGGTGGTGTAGACCCTACTCCAAAACACTACAGCTATATGCTATGAAACAGTTGTAAGCTACATCGTCAAGAGCGACTTTGGTCTGTTGTCAGTCAAATACATACACAAACACGCCCCCTCAGAGGCTGAGAAAAGAGGATCAAATATCTTCTTTTTTCTTTGTGTGAATAATGCAAAAACGAAAGAAATGTAAAGTTTAAAATCACTGGGTTTTGCAGAAATGCCAATACTGATGTTCCCTTTGTCGCCCACAAATGTTTACATGTAGTGTTCTTCTCCTTTGAGTATTTCAAATACAAATACCTGTGGCACACAGCAGCACGGTCAATAATGTGGCTCCAAATTGACTGAAGCCCCGTGCGGATTTTTACACACATGGCACAATGTCGTTATCTTCATGAATTATTTAAATCCTCCCACACAGCAAAAGGATTGGGCAGGATCTAACGTAATAGATGTTTCTGCACATCATAGAGGTCACAGACACACAAGTTTATGCTGTGAAGTTATATGCAACAAAGCAGCAAAACAGCCGTTGTCATGAGTACCAATCTGTCGGGACATTTTTATTATTTATCCAAACTCTGTTTTCTCCAGAGAATCAACATATGTCCTGTTAAGTTTATTATAACAGGGAGGGCACATGCTCTGATCCTTAAAGTAAATAAAATACCATGGCAAAAGAGGCAAATGATCCAAATGGAATTTTAGTATTTGGTAGGAAATCATCTAATATAAATAAATTGTCTAGCAGCATGTTTGGGATTATGTATTTTAATATCTGTGATTGTATTGTGTTTTGGGACTTAACTATGTTTAGGACTTTTTTTGTTCTTCAAATATACCATGGCCACTCACCGTCTCTTCCATTTAAAGCAGAGGTGTCCAAACTGTTCCACAAAGGGCCATGTGGCTGCAGGTTTTTGTTCCAACCAAGCAGCAGCAGTCTCTCTCAGTCTTCAGACAGTTGATTGGTCAAACTGTGTGCTCTTGATTGGTTGTAATAAAAACCTGCAGCCACACGGCCCTTTGTGGAACAGTTTGGACAACTCTGATTTAAAGGGTCAAAAAGCATTTTAAAAAAGTCAACAGCAAGATTCTCTTTTGTCTCTGCCTAATGCAGTCCTGATGAGTGGATAGTTACAGAACATGCTATAAGCAGTTTTCATACAGTTTCCAGTATTACTGTATGCATTTTGTTGTTTATTAGTTTTTTTGGGCAGATTTTGAACCACAGGAAGTACTGGACAGAGAAAAGACTACTGGCCTGGTCCAAAGGAGACTTTGTTGGGTTTGGACACAAGGATGGCGTAGATTAGACTGACACAGCTTCTACACACACACACTAACACCCTTCCAACAAGAAATCAGTCTAATCATCAGGCCAATCAAAAGTAATGCTACTGAAATTAAGAGTCTGAAATTCACATAGGATTTAAAGAATTAAGCTGGGACACCAGGTAAATGTTGTTAGCAGAGAGAGGAAAAAACATAACTCACACAGAGGGAAGGAAGGTAAAAAAAATAAATAAATAAAAGATCAATGGTTGGACACTTTGGAAAAAAAAAGAAAATCCCACATAATGACCATTTGCACTGCAAAAATCAACGTGACTGATCAGTATTTCCAAGGTAGGAAAATGATTACAGTGTTTTCCCATTAAAACAGGAATTTCATTATCCAGGCTTCTGACACTACATTAAAGCTTTTTGCCCCATGGTCATTTAGCTTCAGAACCTTTCAGTGAGAATACCTACCTCCCTTTTTCCTGTGAAGAAAAAAAAAAATCTAATCCCAATAGCTCAAGGTAGCGGCGGCTAAAATCGAAACATAATCGAGGTAATCCTGGTTTTGACCCTCTCCAAGTCAGCAGCCTAATGTATTTCTGTCTCAGGTGATTGAATAGGTGGTCCCTGTTGATATGGCAAGCCCTTCCCTTCTCAGTTTACCAGGCAGCACACTTACTGAGCTGTTTCATAATGTCAAAAAGAAGAAGAGAAGAAAAGGAGTAATTAGGGCCTTGGCACTTTGCTACTGTTTTGTTGTAGTGTGAAAGTTGTAAAACTCTAAAAGGGTCAACTCAATCAAAAGAAATCAAATAGGAAAATTAAGTTGCCTGAATACTTGAAAATAAATCCTTCAAGCGATAAATATCCTGAAAGAAAATGTTTCTTTACACAGAGACACATCTGTCTCACATAAGCACATTCCAGCAAATTTTGTGTACATGACTCCTTTTTCTACAACAATATAATGAGCTTCTCTGTGTGGCAAAGATGCCTGATTATTCTCATGGGTTTCAGCACATGTCAGGCAGTTCACATGATATTTTATCATCACTCCTGGTCCTTTATTGTGCCTTATTGCAAGGAGATTGCTGACTGTAATGCGTTCCTCCTTAATGTGCAGTTGAGTTCTGCAAGAGTCCACCTGGGTATTGTATGTTGTCAATATGGTTCATTTCCTCAGCCCTACAGTGGGTTTGAGCCACGGTGAAGTAAATCCTCGGGGGATTACAGTGCTTGAATATTGCAGGTAATGACCGGGACTGTTTGTACCCAGCTCAGCACAGCCATAAAGCTGCAGTCTCGGAAGCTTGAAGGCACAATTGTTGTCAAGTGATGCAAAGATTCATGTTAAATCACGGTTTGTGAACATGGAGATTTTGTAGAGGACCGGGGCATTAAATATATACATACACAGGCCCATACAATAAACACTTGTACAAACAGATTTCTACATAAGTGGCGTGTATGAGTCATGTAAGAGATCCTGCGTTCACATTTTCTCTGAGGCACAAACAGTTCATGAATTTATCCAGGACTGTCACTTGTTTGATGTAAGAATTTTGCCACCTAAATTGTCATGAAATGGCAATGACACAGTGTTAATTGCTGCTAATCGTATATCAATTAGAGATGTCCAGAGCCAATCCCAAGAATATGCTGATGTGGGCATATTTAAAAGGACTGGTACCAGCTGAAATAAAGCCAATCAAAATCTGGCTCTTCTTTTTTTTTTTTCTCTTTTTAACTGTAATGTATTTTGTCCATCTCAGCCTCCTAGTGTTTCAGCAATGTTCTCCTTTATCACAGCTGGGTTCTACAGTGCTGCTGCTACAAGTATAAATTCCAGTGTTTGAATGTAAGGACATATTTGGGCACACTGGAGAGTGGCTCTGTGGTTGGCCAAATGCATGGGCTATCATTAGCAAAGACTGTACAAAACATTCATTAGCAGTTTCTCATTTTTAGCTGATGCTGAGTGTTGCAAAATGACTAACATTGGTGGCCGTTGGTAATTAATGTGTTTTGATGGCAGACCAAGGTAAAACTGTGTCTGGGAAATAGTTCTACTGTGTTTCCCGAGGTCCAACACCTCCAACAGATACATCTGAGCTGTGTCAGATCAAGTAGCCCACAGCTGTCATTTCAGTGTTATGACAATGCTAGCGTGCTGATTTTTAGCAAATATAATGTTCACCGTGTTCTTCATCTTAATTTAGCATGTTAGCATGATAAAATTAGCACTAAACACAGGTGAGGCTGAATGGAATGTCGTTAGTTTGACAAACTAACGACATTCCATTCTTTCCCAAGTAAAACTCTGATGTCATCATAGCTATATGAAAGGTCAGGAGGTCACCAAAGTCATTAGAAATCATTCTGAATCCTGAGAGGAAAGTTTTCAGACTTTGTCACAAGAGTTTGTTGGAGGTCTGTACAAAATTTCACACTCCACCATGGTAGTGCTAAAGGAAATGTAAGAGAATCACTAAAGTCAAAAGGATGTATCCTCTGGCAACAGTAAATGTCTATATCGAATTTGGTGCAAATCCACTCTGTTAAAGCATATACATTTGATACAATGACTTCCTGATGCTAGAGGAAAGTGTGTTCATTTCTCTCCAAACGTTTATGGAAATCCATCTGCTATGTCTGTATGTGTTCCTGGTGCTTTATGTGTCCCTTTTCCTCTCCTGTGTTCTCTGTAGCTCTGTCCGGGTGCTACCTGATCAATCATAATGAGGTGCACCTGTCCTGGGTATGAAGTGCTGAAAAAGCTCCTGTGCCAGCAGCAGAGGGTACAGGCTTTTCCAGCATGGGGACTGCTGGTCTTGATGCCTCTCAGCCTTGGAGTTTATTTGGTGTTGCTCTTGTGTTCTGACTTTGTCTTTTGTAGTCTTTATTTAGTGTCCTGAGGCCTGTACTATGAAGCAGGATTTGGGGTTAGCACAGTAACTTCAGGTTTAAATCTGGGTGGCGGTGGTTCACTTCTTAGCGGGTGCCATGGTAACTTATGCTGCACATCTCATCTGCTCCGGAGCAGGTTCTCTTCAGAGGATCAGAAGAAAAGAGTTTACAATAAAGTTACAAATACAAACAATAAAGAGCAAAAGATATTTTTCTTGATGAGGGAAATCTTTTTGTGATTTGAGGATTTCCATGTGTCCACTCTGGTTTTAAAACAGAGGGAGAGTTTATCACACTAAATACACATTAATTATTATATGTTACTTTTAGTTGAGCAAAGATTCTTTATTCTGACAGAATTTCTGACAGTGTTGATGCTTTTACTCTCCTATTCTATCACTGCAGCTCAGAAAAACATGAGGAGACTGTGATGATAATAAAATCTAAATACTCTGATGTCTTCTAGAAAATGATTCACACACTGTTAAATATTTCCCATGATCATGAATGAACATTTAAGTCCCATTGACCTCATCAGACATTAACTTTTTTTTTTCCTCCTCTCTTCTTTGGCAACAGAATCATTGACATAACTTCAGCTTTTTTTAATGCTTCACATTTTCATAGTAATTTGTTACTAATTTCTTAAGACACTTTATAATAATTCTTGTACTTACTGACAGTCCTTAGCTTGACTTCATCAATTGTAAAATTTTTACAGCTTTTCTTTTCCATTCTAGTTTTGTGATTATATTGTTTACATTTCACCTTGTTGAGTCACTTTTGGATGTAACTGTCGCAGAATTTACCTATATGCATCTCCGTTTCTTTTAATATCATATTTAGTACTTTATTCATGGTTCTGACAATGTTGCTTGTAATTAATATTCGAATGCGCTCATAGCTGGATAGATAAACCCAGAGCCACAGTTTGTACAGGTTATTCAGGACAGCCAATGTAGGGCTCAGTGAACCCAGAAAACTTGCTTCGTATTACAGGCCTCTGGTCATTTATGTTTGTGTTAAAGGTGTTTTCTGTGGTAGATTAGGTTCTGGGGTGGAATGTTTCACACCCCACAGGGCTGCACAAGAATGGGGCTTGCCTGGAATTGAACGTCCATGAGATTAGGTAAATGCGTGTATGTTTGTGTAAACCTCATGGCCTCTGTTTTATTGTATTAGTCATCTCTTTTGTTAGATTATTTTGGGTTGTTGCTGTTTGCTTAGTTGTATTTTTGACTGGGTTGTTACTTTCGTGATTTAGAGTTTGTTTTGAGAGCATCTTAATCAGGTAGCCATCAGATAGACTGAGCCTCACCACTTTTGGTGGTATGCCTGGGTGTGGGCATGTTGTCAGAGAGTGGCAGTAGGCTTGTCTTGGCTGCCCACTCACAGAGTTGAACTTTTAAAGAAGCCTCCTGGGGTAGCACTGAAGACTAGCTAGGTTAGTTAGCCATATCGTTAGGCAGGTGGGGGTTGGCGTGCACTTCCACAGCTGGTTTCCCTGGTAATTTTTCTTTGGTTGTTGTCCTGTAGCTATGGAATACTTTTGGGTGCAGGATTTGTGATATGTGACCTTTGTATTGTGGTGCACTCCACTTGTTGCTTGCTGCTTAAGTGTAAGTTGGCAACATTTTCGTGTAGTGGTTGACTACAATGTAAGGTAAAGTAAGGTAAGATTTTTGTAACCGTGATTTTCTTGGGTTCTTGGGTTTGTTCAGTATTTCTGGTTTAGATGGAAATCCTGTCATGGTGTACCTGTTCCTGTTTTTTTGTTAGCATGTTTTATTTTGAAAGCCTTGTTCCTAGTGTATCTGGTCTTGGTCTTCTTCCTGTCTTTGTCCCATTTCCCTCCTTTGTGATTGTCTGCCCCTCCCTGATTGGATTCACCTGTTGCCTGTTAGTGCCTGCTGTTGTCGTGCCTGTGTTCCTGACCTCTTGTCTGTACTCCTGGGTTTTTGCCTTTGTACCCTTCTGGATTTGCGTTCGGTTCTCCTTTGGATTTGCCTCAGTTACCAGTTCGTCCTCAGGTAAGGACTTTTGAGTTTTGGACTGGAGTTTGTTTCTTTGTGGATTTTCTTCCTTGTGGATGATTTCTAGTTGCTTAGGTTTTGTGTCCTGGCCCTGGACTTTATCTAGTGAATTTTGAGTTACGCTGATAAAGGTAATAGTCCAGATTGACCTTACATCCATAATAATCTTGGTGTACTTTTCTATAAATCCATGCACTTGGCCTCCAGTGAACTTTAGAATTGATTGCAAAGATGTTATCCTGGTTTACAGTCCTGCACCTCAATATATTTCTGACATGCTTGTCAGTTATGAACCAGTCAGGTCACCTGGTCTGGAACTGGCCTTTGAAAAATGCCAAGAGTCAACTCTAAAACTGATAAAGCAGCTATTTGCTCTCAAGGTCTCATGTGTTTAAGTGGTCTTCCAGATGATCAGGAAAGTGCTCCCACAATGTCCTCTTTAAAAAGCAAACTAAACCTTAATATTTGGCATTGCACATGTCCAGCTGCTGAACCTTGATCATCCTGAGTTTAAGTTCCTAAGAAATACAGTGAGATAGTGCTTTCTTCATTTAATCTATGACATACCATTGCTTTGCATTGCATTGCTTCTTTTCTGTTTAGACTGTCTTGGCATGCCTTTCTGTGATCAACCTACAGGATTCACTACGTTTGATCACCGGTGATCCATACATTGTTCATCCAGCATGATTTTCAAGCAGTGAATAGCAAAGATCTAGCTAAAGCTAAAGAATGAGGTAAAATAGAAACTCCCTTTACCAACTTTGTTTATATTTATTCACTATTTTGGTCATCATAGATTCTGCTAACTGTCATTAGTGTTTGGGAGATAATGGGTCATCGGGAAAAGACCAATAAAAGGAAGCCCACGTCTGTGGTTATGTGTTTCTTTGAATTTTGCAAGACATTTTGTGTCTCTTTGTGGTCTTTTTGCATCACTTTGTTGGTTTTTTTTTTTTTTTTTTTTTTTTTTTGTAGTCATCTTGGCTTTCCAATAAGAAATATTAGCAGTCACAGAGGCTCTGGCCCAGAGGCTGGACACCCCGAGCCCCCGAACATGGTCTACACATCGACTGGCTCCTGACTGACTGTATATGGTTTTAATGCACATAATACATGCTCAGTGTGATGTGTAGTTCTGCTGATGTGCAATGCTGGGGTGCTTCCTGTTGGTGCTGGGAGCCTTAAATGATGTTGTTGTATTCTATCGTTATCTCCTCAATTCTTTTTCAAAGTGTTTTCTTTGTATACTGCTTGTTTTGTATAGTATCATTTTTTTTTGTCTTTTTTGGGTCTGTAAAGTCCACAGACTAGTTGGTAGGTGTGCATTTACTGTGCAATGAAAAGGAATGTGTGTGTGTGTGCGTGTGTTTCTGTGTCGGCGCATGCTCTCACATGTGATTGTATGACATTTATCTCGGTTAGTGTCAGAGTTGAACAGAAGCTGATATTTCCTCCCGGTCACTTTTTGACAACATTAGGGACAAACACAGACATGAGCAAGGGCGAGAAAGATCAGAAGTTTGTTTTAAAGTAGCCGCATGCACACACACTTACACATACACACACACATGCAGATGCACACTTGCAACACACTTGGCTTTGGTCTTGCCTCGCTGCAGCCCCCAGTAACTGTGAGTCACAGAGGAAAGGAAGGCAGAACTGTCTTTATACAAGCTGCTTAGGAGAAAATATCAAACTGTGAGTGTGTGTGTGCGCATGATTTTGTGTATGTGGGCGAGAGAGGCTGATTTTTTATTTGCTTATTTTATTATATATTTTTTTTGCAGTATGATGAGGCAAGGGAGAAATATGTGAATGTGTGAAGCCAATATGAATGTGCTCGGTTGCCTTTACTTTCTGTCAGTGTATGAAGATGTCAGGGAGAAAAGACAATCACTTCCCCAGAGCTCATTACTTACGATTACAAATTGGTGAAACCTATATTCACGACTCCATCAACACATTGAACTACACTCCAAATGCCTCCAATATGCCTTTCTTCCTTATATGTTGTACTCAGCAATCCCATGTCCAATGTTTTTTTTTTTTGCTTCAATCATTGCGGAGCGTTGATATTGCTCTTCTTTTATTGCACTGGCTGTGACCTTGAGGTAATCAGGCTTCCTTCATGCTGTAAACAATAGAAAAGGCAAGATTTAGCAGAAGCTAAAAGCTGTCGTGAGCCGATGAAGAGTAACTCTGACAACAATGTCTTAAGCTGTTGGTTAGGGTCCTCTTGTAGTCTTCTCCCTGTGGAAAGAAGACGTGGTTGTGTATTCCCAAGAGGCAGTAGTAGTTTTACTGTATGTGGCACAAATTTAAATGACGACGTTTTACAGGGAGGATAAAAGGATTTTACACTTTAGAAGAATTCTTGCAACAATGAATCACACCTCAGTTATCTTTTTACTAGAAGCTTGCAAAGTCTTTACTGGCTTTGAGACTCACTGACCCACATAGTTGTTTTCTGTTTATTTAATTACACCACATTTACTCTTTTTCTGCACTATGGGAAATTTATGTGAAATTGCTTTAATTGTGTTAGTGTCTGTCTATTCCTTCCAGTGCAGGCCTGGAGTTTGTTTAGTGTGCAGAACGCTCACATACTCAGTCAGTACCTGCTGCCCTTTCCAGCATTTATTTCCATTTTGAGATGGATGTGCTGTGCAATTCATGAATAATGCTTTTTTATGTGTAGAAACATAAATCTGTCTTCTGAAAGTGTGTTGGGAAGAGACATAGAAAGCATACTTCCTAAACGTAGTCTTAGATTTTTAATATAAAGCAGTACTGCAGGGATTTAGACAAATTACAGGAAATACACTTGTTAGCTATCTTGCTAAGAGTTAAACGAGAAGATCGATACCACTCTGATGTCTGCCTGTTTGACATGACGACACAGTCAGGTGATAGTTAGCATGAAGCTTTAGCATGAAGGCTTGGAGCATGGGGGTTTCTATAGGAATTAAATAAACAAGATTTAACATATCAGTTAGTGAGCTCTAGAGGTGCTGGTAGCTGGATGTTTTCCACCTGTGGACAGATTCGGGCTTGCTGTTTATCCCTGCCTTTATGCTAAGCTAACAGCTTTACATTTAATGTATACATATGACAGTGGTATCACCTTTCTCTTCTAACCCTTGCCAAGAAAAGCAAAAAGCGTATTTCTCAACAATTTGGAACTATTGTGTTTGAAAAATGAGCAAACTAAATGCCAGAGAAGCAGAATTGTATCCTGATTTTCAACCTTCAGCAGGTGCCAAACTCCATGTGAACACACAAAGTTTGAAGAACCCCCCCAAGCCAAGAAAACAGCATCATTGTGATGACATCAGGTTTATAATCTCAGACTTTAGACTTTTCACAGGATGCGTACTCCTCATACCAAGTAAACTGAACTTCATCAATTAGTGTTAAATAGCTGGAGTCGCCCCTTTAAAACAATTACAAATAAAAAAATGTGATTTTTACTGAGGCCCACATGTGAAATCAATTGTTCAAAGGCAACAGCAGTGCCTCCAGATCAGGGGTGGGCAAACTTTTTGGCTCAGGGGCCACATTGACTTTTAAAATTTGACAGACGGGCTGGGCCAGCACCAGATGCATTCATATCAAACTTAAACACAGAAAAGGCATTACAGTGTTAATGCTTACATTCACTTTTAGTGGGAACAGTGTTGTTGATCACCCTTTTTTGCCAGTGCATCAAAGTCTGGTGTTAGTTTTGTTGTGGCAATTCTCAGAACAGATCTGAGGTGTTCATCACTCAACTGGGATCTGTGGGGTGCTTTGTTAGTGTTCATCACACTAAAAGTCTGTTCACACACATACGTAGAGCCAAACAACACCAGCATCCTCCGTGCCATCTTCTGGATGTTTGGAAATTTGGCTGCGCTTAATGAAGCATAAAACTCATCCAGTTTAAGACAGCTGAACTTCTCCTTTAAGACGGTGTCACACTGGAGATCAATCAGTTCCAACTGCAACTCCTGTGGCGCCGTTTCAGGGTCTTGTGTGAAGGGACATGATACCAGCTGAAGTGACTTGTCAATTTTTCCAAAATCGGAGAACCGACGGCAGAATTCTCCATGCAGGTCGTCCAGTGATTTCCCGTATTTTTTCACACGTCGAGGGGCCTCTTTCAGCTGAGCCAGTGTGGGGAAATGAGCAAATGACTTGTTTGACATTTGCTTTGAGAATAAAGCTAGCTTGGTTTTGAAGGCTCTGACGTTTGTGTACATTTCATGCACAAACTGGTCTTTCCCTTGTAGCTTCACGTTCAGCTCGTTCATGTGTGTCAGTATGTCCACAGCAAAAGCTAAATCACAAAGCCAATCGGTGTCACTCAGCTCAGGAAAATCCTCAGCTTTCTCAAGTAGCTCCAAAAATGAGGTAATCTCCTCTTTGAGCTCCCACACTCGTTGACAAACTTTCCCCAAACTTAACCAGCGGACATTGGAGTGGTAAAGCAAGTCCTGGTGATCAGCGTCAGTTTCTTCAAGAAACTTAATAAACTGACGATGTTGAAGACCCCTCGCTCGAATAAAGTTAACGAGTTTCACAACTGACTTCACTACGTGGTCAAGCTGCAATACGGATTTACACAGTGCTTCCTGGTGAATTATGCAGTGTAAGAAAATTATCTCCTGCTCGGGGTTGTCCTCTTTCACTCGCTCATGCATTCTTTTGAGCAACCCGACGTTTTTTCCTGTCAGATTTGGCGATCCATCTGTGGTAATGTTGGCGAGCGTACTCCAAGGTAGCTTGTGCCTCTTGATGACCCCCGACACGCTGTTATACAAGTCCTCTCCCCGCGTTTTCCCCTTTAGGGATTCCATGGCCAAAAACTCCTCCGTTATCTCAAAATTGTCATTAATCCCTCTGATGAAAATTAAAAGCTGAGCGGTGTCTTTTATGTCATTACTTTCGTCCAGTGCCAAGGAATATAATGTAAAGGACTCCGCTTTTTTGTTTAGCTTGCTAGCTAAGTCTTCATCAATTAGCTCAACACGGCGAGTCATTGTCCTGCGTGATAAGCTAATTTTTTCAAATTTGTTCTTGCTCTCAGGACACAAGATGCCTGCTGTTTCTACCATACACTCTTTGAGAAACTCCCCTTCGGAAAAAGGCTTGCTAGTCTTTGCTAATTTGAATGTCAGCAAATAACTTGCCTTCGTGCTTGATTCTTGGATGGCAGTTTGTCGGATAAAAGTGTTTTGCTGAGCCTGCAAACTAGCTGCCAACCTCTGAGCGGTAGCCGTCCGTCCTTGCGTCGACTGGTTGTTAGCATAATTAGCATGCTTGGTGGAAAAGTGACGGCTGATGTTGTATTCCTTTAAAACTGCAACCGTTTCTTGGCAAATAAGACATACCGCCTTTGACCGGACTTCGGTGAAAAAGTATTTAGTTGTCCCCTTACGAAACAAAAGTATATTGCAATATACTAGAATTTATATTGCAATATATTAGGAAATATATTTCAGTATATGAGAAACTTAATCATATATTTAGAAATATATAGATGGATGACATTTGCTATATATTGATTCATATATTTTAAAATACATTGCTATGCAAACAAAACTGCATTATGTTTATTGAAACATTTTAATAACAGTTTGGATTATTTTTTAGAGTTTTGGAACTCCAAACTCCAAATCACATTTTGCATGATATCCATTATTTTTTACATTACACATTTAGCCATCTGGATGGACCACCTACGGCTATGTATTGATATATTGTAAAATGTAGATGACTATTATAAATCAAATCACTAACAGCAGCAAAAAATACAAAATGTTTTCTTGAGTCCACTTTTTATTCGTAACATTTCAGTCCTCCACACTGAAACGTGGAGGTACACATGCATAAAGGTTGGCATACTGTGGCAGATCAACTAACATACATTTCCTATTGAATTTCATCACATCAAAAACCTGTTTCCTGCCCTGTAACACTCTTTTCAAGCTAACTACATTGTCTAAAAACACAAAACTGTGTGATTTGTCATACTGTTTTCCAACAGCAAAACATTTTCTGTTATCCAGTCTTTCTACCACAATGTAATAATACACAGTGATTATGTGTCCATTATCCAACAAAACAGTGAAGCTATTCCTTTTCATTACTCTAGTGAACTGCTCCGAGTAATACAGTTCTCCTTTGACTAAAGTTCTACTGAATATTTTCACTACTGTATCCGTGGTGACTGAAAGTTTCTCTCTCATAGCCAGTACTTCTTCTTTAGTAAGTTTTCGTACATAGTGTAAACCAAGTGTAACAACTTGATCTGCTACTCTTTCAAAAAGCTTCAGCTTTTTTTCACCAGTCAAGTTGTTGTACAGCTGTATACATCTAGGCACAGCATTTGTCAGTGCATTTTTTTTCAGAAGAGGCAACACTTGTCTGTATGTGAATTGTTTCATTATTTGTAATGGAACACATTGGGTGCCATGAAACATCTTCAGTATTTCCCCATTAAAAGACTCAAAAATATATCCTGAATGTGCCCACAAAGGTCCCCAATTTCTCACAGAGTCTGGCAAATGAAGACATAAATGTACGTTAAATGACACATTTTCCTTTCCATACAGTGTTTCAAACTGTTTGACAAACTCAACAACTAGTTTTTCACATCTTTTTAACCCCTCTGATGTGACAGTGTCTTTACAAAGCAAGAACATGAAGGTGACAAGGATTAACCAGTGCTGGTAAAATGCATGTGGTAGTATTCCCTTTAGCACAAAGATGCTATAAAAAAGTAACCAGTTCTGCCATTCACTAGCTTTCCAGAACTTCCTTTGCTGAAAAGAGCGGGGCACTCGGGTGATATTGCAAGGTGGTTTAATTCTCAAGAGTTGGTGGTCGAGCTCAGGAATACGATTACCAATATAATATGGCTCCTCATGGTGTTCACTATCCAGCCACATGCTTGCCATTTGCCTAACAACTCCAAGATGTACATTATGCATATGGTCAGGAGGCATTCCAGATATAATGTCAAAGTGTGGGATGTTGACAAGACATGTAGGCCCTTTAATGCCTTTCACGGATTGTCCGGTACGCACAGCTTCTCTTGCATCAGTTAGGGTTGAAGCATGATCCCTTTTTGGAACATGTTTGTATGGATAAACCCTAACAGTTCCATTTCCCTTTGGAACTTGTTCACCAGGATGTAAGCAAAGGCTGCACCCGTAATGACCATTAAATTGGGTCATGTTTTGCAGAATGGGCCTGGCAACTGAATCACACATTATAACAGCTGCTATCACTCTACAATGATTCACAGAGTTGTTTCTGTGTAACTTGAAGCCAACAGTTGACAGTGACTGACACTCTTGAGTGAATGGTTTTAAAAATGTGTTAACATTCGGCTTTTTAGTACCAAACCATAGGCCAAATAGTAAAACATTCTCTTTGCGGACAAGATAAGGAAGTTCATTTACCATCCCTTGTAATGGCCAGATTCCATACTGGGATGATTTGAATACTGGAACTCCATCACAATTTAATGTTAAGGAGAATGCATGAGGACTATCTAGTGGGCCACCAGCTTTGTTCAGACTATGATACATTTTACCACAACATATGTCATCATAAGTTTCTGGATTACATGTACCATTTCCTGACTTAAGACAACATGCTATATCTTCTCTTTGAAGAAGATGTTCCAGTTGTGTATGGATGGGTAAGTACAGGAAGAAATTTCCATTCTTCAGTGAGCTGTTTCTATCCCATGCAGAGTTACATACAGAACAGCTCCCTTCAGTGACTTGGTCACCAATGTAATACTCACAATTGGGACAGTATATGTGACATTCTAGGTGACCTTGTATTGGGTTAAGCTCTTTTAAGAACAGATACTTTGAAGTTAGAACATTTTCTGGACAATGGATATTAATCAAATCTAAAAGATCAGACAGGGCCACACCAGTAAGTGAGTGTCTCAAAGCATATGAAAGTATAAGTAAAAAACTCTGAGCTTTGGATAGTTGTGAGCCTGTGTAAAGTGGCTCATCGTTTACTGGAGGAAACCTTTCATTAATGGGTGCTCCTAAATGTGATTCTTCAGTTACTGACTTGTCAGTGCTGTCTTCTTCTCCACTGGCAATGGATTCAGAGTCAGTAAAAGACAGCCACAGTGGTTCAAACACACCAAAATCGACACTGTCCTCATAACTGAAGACTGATGACTCTGTTGTTTGGCTCAAATTTGGTGGCAGTTCATCAGATTCAGGGTTGGTGTGCAGGCTCTGTAATGGGAAAATACAGTAAGTCTATGGAACAGCTGACAAACATAAGCACTAGGAAATTTGCATAAAATTATACAAATATTAATATGTGGCATTGTTGTATACATGATAAAAGTAAGGCTTAGGTTAGTCTAAAAAAAAAAGCTAAGAAAGCAAAACAGTTAAAGTCTTAAGGTCATAAAAATCCTATGCGAGATAATGGCCCTTTTAAAATTACTTACTGTAATGTCATCACCTTCATGTGCATCTTCAGATCTGTTGTCAGAGGAATCCTCATTCTGCTGTGTAAAAATAGAGAAGTCTTAGAAGAAATGCTGACAGACATAGTCAAAGACAGAAACCTGTAGATTAATAGTAACAGTAGTATTAGTAGTAGTTATTAGCAGATTACTTACATGAATCTCCCCACCATCATGTGTGTTTTCTGAGCCACTGTCAGAGTTGTACTCAGAGGAATCCTGATCTAGGTTTAGCTGTACGAGAATAAAGAAGTCTTTGAGGAAATGTTTTCAGTGAAATAGTGAATATAGAGACCAGTAGAACTTGGCTATAAACATCATTAATGGACCATTCAAGGACACACTTACATCAGAATACATAGAGGGTCTTCTGCCACCCTTTGCAGGTGGATTATTACAAGGTAGTTTTATATAATAACAGTACATTGTACTTACAGTAATCTCATTATCATTTGCGTCTTCTGAGCCACTGTCAGAGTCGTTGTCAGAGGAATTTTGATTCTGGTTCTGCTGTGGAAGAACATAAGTCTTAGAGGAAATGCTGACAGACATAGTCAAAGACAGAGACCTGTAGATAAGTAGTAGTTATTAGCAGATTACTTACATGAATCTCAGCCCCATCATGTGCGTCTTCTGAGCCACTGTCAGGGTCAGAATCCTGATCCAGGTTCTGCTGTTCAAGAATAGAGAACAGTTTAAAGCATGTGTATGGTATATAGCTATGTATGTTGTATGTTTGATATGCATTAGACTACTTATTTGCTCAACTTTCTTAACAAATATTAATTAAGAAGAACTGCATTTCATTTAATGACCTACCGTTTCCTGGTTTGACTGATGCATGTTGATGGCCTCAGTCAGTTTCCTACCATAAAAATGAAAAATATGTCTCAATTTACTGAATGTCTATTATCGGAGGCTGTCCATGCATGGGCAACATGTATGTGTCACTATCACTCCATATAAACGTTATGAAGCCCCTTCCCGCCTGCACAACTTGACCTGGAAATGAGCGGCAATACTGATTATGTCCCCCTCTCTCTCTTATTTATTTATTAATTTATTTACTTATGTGTGTGCGCTCCGTTACAGATTGCCTTATTGGTCATTGCAAAAACGGCCATGGTCGTTTAAATAAAGTTTGCGAGCCAACATTCTGCATACTAGCTACTTTTAGCTAACTACAACACTAAAATAAACAATGTCTAAATACAGAATAAATGTTTAATAACGTTACTTCACTAGGTGGGTGTAACTGACAAACCTCCTTTTCCAGTATCTCCTTGTTCTTGATGGAATATTGAATTCTGAACCAGGAGCCGTGTATTTTCTCCTCCTTCCGTCCATGCCTCCTCTTCTCAAAAAAATTCTTCTTTTTCTTCTATTTGATTGGCAGCTGACATCCTGTTAGGTGTACGTCTCTGATTGGTCGAGCTTGTTGCTACCATGGTCACGTTGAACGGCAAACTTTTATGGGCGAATGGCCGCGAACGGCAAGGTTCTGGCCACGCCCAGAGATATTAGGGTAAACTGTGAAGCTACGGTAGAACCTTGTCAGTTGTTGGAGGAGTACGTTAAAAAGATGAAATTTGCGCTTGTGAGCTGGTTAAGGGGGGAGGATAAAAATGCTCTCAGCATTGTTCCTGTCAGTTGGATTGTGGACTTCGACCCGGAAAACGCCAAAACGGAATACCTTATTGAGTGCCGCAGCATTGGTGGAAAGAGGCCCACTAATGGTTGGAGAGTCGAACCAGCACAGATTTTGCAGTTGGCGGGCAAGTACAGTGCTTATATTTTTTTACTTTGTTAGTCTTACAACATTAAGCAATTGTTGAGATTTTTCATCATTGGCCAAGTCACTTTCTATGTAGGCTTTTAGCTTCAGGACAGTGACGAGCTAGCTAACGTTAGCTAAAAGTTCAAATGAAGCTAGATTGATGTAGCTAACGGGCGTTAGCTATTTAGCCATTAGCCGCTAATATTTTAGCGACCGTTAGGTTGGCTAGCTAAAAATTCAAATGAAGCAGGGCTGACGTGGCTAACGGTCGTTAGCGAACTAGCCATTAGCTGTTATATGTTAGTTATCTAGCTAGCTGAAGTGAAGTTTAAATGAAGGGGGACTTGCAATTATCAGCCACAGTTACATAAAGTTTTGCTTCATATGTATTTTTAATTATTAGTGAAACATAAATTTAACATGTATTTTAAAATTGTTTAATTGAAGAATATCAGCTAAGGTTTGGAACTGTCATAACTGAAAATCAATTTCGTGTCTATACATCATGCTAAACTAAACGCATATTAATGACAAAAATATGATCATGTAGTCTGTGTTTATATATACTAAATATATAATATAAAAGCAGAGGGAATACAACACAAAACTAAACAGCACAGAATTGTACAGTAAAGTGTTGTAATGTAAAGCTAGATAGTTCTGTTTCTAGGCATTACATTCTGTCTTGTAACTCTATATTTATATTAATAGAAAAGGAATCTACACTCAAGATTGCTGAGCAGAGACTCTTGCAAGAGGACCTTCCTCAAAGCAAGAAGAGAAAGAGGGTGCCCAACAAACTCTTCTTTGACCCACAGGAGGAAACTGTAGGAAAAGTTTCAAAAAAGGTAATGGGGTTCTTTCATGACCGCTATTTAAATTTTTCAGTTTTGTAGTTGGGCTGTGTGCACACTAATACAAATAGAAAGGGTTCAAACTGGCTGGGGCCTTTCTGTGTAGAGTTTTCTGTTCTCTCTGGCTACTCAGACTCATTAACTTATTAAACTTAATGATTAATTTTAATCAATTTTGGTTTCATACTAAATGCATTTGATTTTCACCCAACAGAAAAACTACAAACTCATAGCTGCAAGACATTCTGAATTAGAAGTTCTTGAAGAAGAGCCTAACCTCAGCCAATTGAATACTGCAGAAGCACTTGAGGAGGAGGTCAGGGCCCTCAGGGAGGAGAACAAAAGACTGCGGTACCAGCAGAGTGTAGGATCTTCTGCAGCCTGTAAAGATCTCGAGACCCAACTCAAGGCTTTAAATAAGGAGAACGTCAGGCTGCGGAACATGGCAGTTAAAGGCAACTATCTGTTTTTGATTAAAATAGGGATTTTACATTGTATAAACCACTGGCTCCTTGTTTTTGATGTTATTCTTAAATATATCTGTGTCTATATTTTAGAGGAAATCTACACATATAGTGTAGGGTTTATGTAGTATAAACACTGGATTGGTGTTTGCTACCCCCCTAAGGCAAACATGGGGGTGGCAGTAAACCTGTAATGCCTTCCTAACCCCTCACACACTTTGAGACACCAAAAAAATGAACAGATGTGTAATTTTTTTTTCCTGTTAGGTATTCATAACATCTTTGGGGTTCCTTAGTAGTAAATTTGGTGGGCCATATTTTCCAGAAATTCCATCACTCTTGGCAGCTGTGAAGACCCTCATTTCGTATAAGATCACAGAGAGCTCAAGCTACGAAGGTGAAAGCGAACATGAGGCCAGTGTTGCTTTACCGTCACCTGCTCAACCTACATCTCCCAAACCAGCATCAGTAAATACATTTTTTGTTATCAGTTAAAAACATGAAACATTCAGTTACTGGTGATTTTCTTTGTATTTATTCTTTTATGTCTTTCCTTCTTCAATGAATTAGGTGCAACTAGGGAAGGATGACTCCACCAGAGTGTCTGCCCATTGTTGGGAAACTGCAAAAGCGCAATCCACAGCGAAAGGAATGGCCCGCACCCTCCTACTGGGCCTGTTCAGCATTGATGTGCTACTGAAGTCCAACCTAACGGGAGGGGTCAACAAGGTCGATCCATCTGCAGAGAGACGTCAACCTCTGGACCCCAAGAAGCTTCAAGCTTTACTCAGTAAGACTAAGAATTTATTTTTAATGGAATCATACATTTTTAAAGTTTTTGTAAACGGTAACAAACACTTTAGGACTGAAATGTACTAATAGCGAAACAGATGGATGAATAAAAAGCTTTGACAGCTTTGCTATTCTTTTAGATACAAATCATTTTCCTCTGTCTAGTTGGAATACATAAAACATTTTCTCACTATTAAAACAGATCCCCTCTAGTAGCTTTAATAGTAGTCAACTCTGATTTCAGACTTGTCTAGTTATATAAACTAGTCATATATAACCCACCGTGGAACAAGAACAAGGTATACAAGAAAAATATTACCAGTATCTCATCTTATCTTTTGCAACAATCAGAGGCCAACATTGTGGATGCCATTTTTATTTTAATATCTTTTACAGATGCAGTTGTTCAGCAACACCCAGGGGTGAAGATTCCAGACATACGGATGGCCATAAATAAAAGGATCTGTGAGTTAAGACACCAGGAGAAGAAAAAGTCATCTGAAGGACTGGCTAATCAGAGTGGGTCTTGATAAATTAGCATGTGGGATCCACACTGCACTAAAGGACTGTTGTCCTATTTTTTCCACTGTGGAATTGTTTTTGTTGTGCTCAAGACTTTTGAAGGACAGTTGCCTTCTTGTTAATGTTTTACTTATTTTTAAAGTATATTTGTTCATTGTAGTTGTTGTTTCCATCCATTGGATGAAATAAAAAGATTTTATGGCTTGGAACTAATTATGATATGGCAAACCGTTTGCCATTTGCTGAGTACATGTATAAATGTATGGTTATATTAAAGCGTTTCACATACAGTGCATACACTATCTAATTATATAATATTTAATATATTATGTATATATATACACCAATATATTGTTCAACATATTTTAAACATATTCCCATATAAACCTGATTATATTATCTTGTACATTAAGGTATATTATCTCATATATTACATATATATTTACATGTATTTACAACACCTCTTCCAATATATGATCTCATATAAATTGGGGCAAATTTCAATATATAACAATATCTTAAATAGTATAACAACATATATTTATTCAGTATATGAAAACGGCAATAATTGCATTATTTTCATATACTGCAATATATCACTAACTCATATATAATATATTATTAATTAATATATCACATGATATATTCGTACGTGCATTTCACAATATATAATTACATATAAAATATATCGTCATGTAATATATTGAGAAATATATTTTTGTTGCGTAAGGGTCCATTCCTTTTTAAACACTCGACACTCACTGTCGACTTTTCTTTTCTTTGGCCCACTCGTTGCAGATCGCTTCACAGCAGTAGGAGAGAAATAACAGAGAGTAGCCCGGGCTCTGCAAAATCAAGTCAATGTATCTCTGCGCCTACTGCGCCATCTGGTGGAACACCAGGCATTACAGGACAAGGTCAAATGCATGCAGTCATAATTATGATATGATTTGATTTGGGCAATTCTCTACCAATCTTCGGCGGGCCGGATTAAAAAGACCAACGGGCCGGATGTGGCCCGCGGGCCGTAGTTTGCCCACCCCTGCTCCAGATGAACACCGAAATACAGCCCACTCAGCATTAGTTGATGTTAAGGCTGTAAATGAAAAAACAGTAAAGCAATAAAAGCGAAAGTGCATATAACTGACATCAAAATGAGTATGGCAAATCTTTTATGAGATATGTTGCATTTGCAGACATGAAATTGTTGAAATATGTGCTGATGTTCGTCACCCTTGTCTCTTATTGTAAGACACCAGAAATCTGTCCATGGATTGTTGTAATTTCCAGAGAACAATCATGTTTAGTGCATTTATTTCCCCCGTGTCTGTAGTCCTTTTTTTTTTTGCTCCATTTCTTGCTTGTTGTACATTGGTAGAGGATTGTACTTCCTACTGCAGGGTGATTGTTAGTTGTGTAGTCTTGTATTGCACAGCACTGCAAAGAAAATAAGACTGGGACACAGGAGATGATCAAAACATCCATGCTTGCGTCTCCTATTTGATTCTGCCTTATAGCAGTTCAGGGTCACAGAAGGCGGGGGAGGCAGCCAGTCCCAGTATACTGATCAAAACATTAAGAAACTGTATTTCAGCTGCATAACTCACATACTGATACTTTTTATAGAAAAAAAATGTTCCTAGGAAACCATGGTTGTAACCAACCTGTTTAGTTTACCTGAGAAAGACTATGTGATCATTGAGGGAGCAATCAAACATACTTGAACAGCAATGTACTGCACTTATTTTGAGGGACTCAACCTTCATTTTCTCTTTATTTTTCTCTTGGCACCTATTAATGAAAGCACATAATAAGCTTCCCCTCACTGCAGGGGTACTGTACTGCATTAACTGTAACATGGCTTCTGCAGCACCTTTTTGCAGCACAAGTATTTGGATATGTGGGGACTTCATGTAAAAATTCAGGGGAAAATTAGCACTTTCATTAAGGTGGGGGGCTCAAAATCAAGCATGGAGGCATCATCAGGATTCTCTGACTGCAGAGAGCTCTGTTCAGAACCACGCAAGACATTAAACCTGTTTGCACAAGTTGAATGCTACTTTTCATGACAAGTAATTTAAACTTTTAGTGTAAAAAACAAAACAAAGGTGTCCTTTTAATTACTGTCAGCTCTAAATGTGAGCCAGTCACAGCTTCTTTGCTGTGCTGTACCTCCACGATGCTCCACAGGTACAGAGAGAACAACTGTCGGAAAGCTGCTTCATGCTGAGGCTAGCAGCAGCTTTGAAGTCTGTAGGAATTGAAAGACTCGGGATAAAAGCGAATCTGTTGTCTTTTGCAGGTGCAGGGTAGCTTTAGCCGAGTGTCCAGTTTTATTCACAAACTAATAAACACGTATGTTCGAGGCTAACGGCGCCATCACTCTGACCTTTCAACTTCTTTTCCTGCTCAAACTTGAACTGACCCCTTAAACCCCTTAAAGCTCTCAGGTTTTCACCTATGAACAATATTTCTTCTTCAGCTTTTCTACAGGTTAAAATCCACAGGCTAAGCTGCAAATCCTCTGGCAAGGCCTTTCTCAATTTGATGTTTACAGGCCGAGGGCAAAAGAATGTCTGGGATTGAAGTACCTGTCTGAGGAGCGTAGTCTGCGGATCAGTATCATGATCACATTTTCTGTGTCTTGCTGTCCCAGTGCCTCCATCCTTTTATGCTGAGTTGATATTTTAAATTAATAGGTTATCCAGCATAACCAAAATCATTGGTCACTTGAGTGCTGCTTCATCCAGGTTTGTTGATACTCTTAACTCTATTGCTTAAAAAGCAGTTTAACATAGTTTTGAACATGGATACAGTTATGATATGACTGAATAAGCCTTGTTCTAACTTCCCTGTAGTAGCGCCATGAGACTGCTCAGCATCTGCACTGTTCCTGTTGTTCATGACAAGTAATCCATCAAACAGTAATTATTGTTTCTTTCTTTTGCAATTAGATTTTTCTTCTGTTCACCTTGAAGTGCAGCAGATTGCTCTTTTCATCTGTCTTTTATATAATAATTGTAGCTGTGTTTATTGTCACTCCAGAACTCCTCTCAGTTTTAGAAGCCACTTCAACGTGGCCTCATCATCTTCCTCACGGCACGCTCCCTCTTACCACTGGGAAGTGTTGTTCCACCACTCTGACAACTTTCTGAGATTGGTTCTTCAAGGGATGAAGGAATGAGACTCCTGTGATGAAGTCTTTTAAAGCATATCTTGCCCAGAATGCTTTGCGGCAGTGTTGGTCTATCTCTCAGTCAGTTGGTCCACCACTTTGGTCCAGTGGTCCACGGTGGTTCAACAGCTTTTGGTGGAGAACCATGAAATGTTTGACAGACTTACCCATGTCCAGTGCTGGTGCCCCCTGCAGGTCACTAAGAGAAAGAGGAGAGGAATGGAACTGTTTACTCTGTTTCACATGCAGTCATGAGACCAGAGCTTAGATGCAGAGGTGGAAAAGTCTTCTTGCACTGTGGTGTTCATATTCTATATTAGTAGTATTTCATAAAATTTAGGATTTGCTGTTATCCCTGTGCTTTGAAAGACTGAGCAAGGCTTTAAGATCCCTGCCAGAGCGAAGATTCAAATTGATCCAGCACAGCACTGAGACCAATTTGTTCTGTTGGAGTGTCTTCTGTCTGTCTGCATGTCAAATGTGAACTGTCAGACAGTGTGTGCGAAATAGTCAAATACAATTCATTCCAATAATGTGTGAGAAAGAGAAGTTAAAGCAGCGAGAGGAGAAGTTAATCTGATCCGTTTTAAGAATGGTTTTCTCAGAGATCTTGTTCTTTTCTGTCTGTTACTTGACTGGAAAAAGCTAAACCTCTGATCGTGTAACGGTAATATTACTGCACAAAACTAAGATGTCATGGAGCTGAGAGACAGAAAGGAGACAGAAAGACAGCAGGAGCTCAGCAGGCAGGGTTAGCATTTTTTTTTCCAGGTTGAGTCTTATGGACACAGCCCTGTAGCATTCACGCTTTGCTTTTTCTTTTTGTTTTTTTTTTACAGCGTTACAATACACTTAGATATACAGTTTTTATACACAAGGCGTGCGCCCCCATTCCTCCCTTTGGTGATAGTCTTAAATGCTTTTACCTGCTTTTTATGAGAGGGTTAGCTTGTGAAAGTTCATATTGAATAGGCCTTTACTTCCCAAGAGTCTCTGGAGGCTGTTGTTTGACAATGATAATGGCAAAAATGATAAAGGAACCACAACTGGAAAACTTATCTGGTGAGTTTTGTAATTTTTATGTCTTAGTTACCTTTAAGATAAAACCACTGAAAGATTTTTTGTGGTAGTGGTATTGTTCATTTGGAGTTGTGTGTCTGACCACTATAACCACATTACTAAAAAATATATATATATCCAAGAAATGATGTTAAGCGCCATCATTGTCTCGGAGAACACAAATCTGTACCATTAACAACAGAAATTTGTTCTTCAGTCCCTGCAGGGTTTAATAAGATAAAACTCTGGCCAGAGAAAATATAATCAGGAGAGAGTAGCAGGAGGAGAGACAACCAAGGAGTTATGGAAACAGAGGACTGATTAAAACAACTTGAACTGTCAGTATTTCTAATGGAGAGAAGCCTCTCATGCTAATTCAAGAGACACTAGATTTAACAGACACCAGAAGTGTGGTTTCCTGGATTTCTATTTTGCCAGTAACATTTTCTCCACACTCAGCAATAGTTCAAACACCAGACACAATAAAACTACATTGAGGAGCAATTCTAATGCTGAGTGGATAAATAATGTACGTTGTATTTCCTCAAATGATGAGCGCAACCTTTATTTAGCTCAGCTGCAGATGATAACAGGCCTTTATTTGAAGCAGGCTTGTATCAGAGGCAGGTCTTTATTTCTAATCCCTTCAGTAAGAAGCTTTGTTTTGATCTGCTCCCGTTGGTCCTGTTTAAGTTAGTGCATTCTGTCAACACAAACTCAGCACTTCCTGTAACCATTTCAAATTAAAAGCTGTCCAGCCTTTCAGTGGACAGAAACCCTCCATGTATTACAGGACAGGACCGTAATCACGCGTTTATCAAAATGTGGCTTTTAACTGACTACCGGTTTTTGTTTAAGGAAACACAACCTGCTTTTATTTTCACCACAAAGGTTCAGATGCAAACATGACAAAAGCGCTAAACATGTCAAACAGTGCAATGTGTCATGTGATAGTTACTGAATTCAAATCATAGTGGATAATGACAGCCTTACATACAGACCACACAGTGCTCTGATGATGTGCTTATGATGGAGGTAATGATGTGCCTTGCTTATCTGAATGAGTTGTTCCTTCAGGCTAGAACTGATTTTGTTTTTTTGTTTTTTTGTTTGTTTTTTGGGTTTTTTTTTTCACTCTCATTGCAAAAATATATTTCTAGAAAGCAACGTGGCATCTGGCAGCAGATAAAACACTGATTGCCTATGGGGAATGAAGAGAAATGAAATAAAGAAAGAAAGTGGGGCAAGGGATTGGAAAAGAAAACATTGCATTAATCAGCTGGCAGTGGTTTTGGACCAGCAAGCTACGGACCACAATGGAACTTTGAATTAGTTGTGGAAGTCGGCTCGTTCCAGCTGCCCTACCTTTCACAGCAAATGCAAAACCTCTGCAAGCTGGTGCTCACATGTAGCGCACACACAACAACCTAAATTATATCTAAAATATTTGTTGTTTTCATGTCATTGTTGTTCATATGCCTCATTTATCAAGCTCTTTAATCTGTCAAAGTAAGATGGAATCCTCCACGTAGCTCATGTTAGGTTATTAGTAATGTCTGTAAACGCTCTTAAGGACAAGGTAAGAGCTGCTGTTGCAGTAAAGGAAAAGATGGATATTGTAATGGATGGATATTTTCCTCAGTGCTTAAGTAAAAATAATTGAAGTTGTCCCCTCACTGAACTCATATTCCCGGCATCCCAGCAGCAGCCCAATCTCTTCTTTACGTTTCCACTCACATCATGATCCTTTGGCTCAAGACCAAAGTGTGAACAAGGCGTTCCTCACACTGTCCATGTAGATGAGCAGTGAGAACTGAACATGAATCCACACAGATATGGAGGATGGTATGGTCCTTTGTGCCAAGGCTGAAAGCTACGCTACATATGTTGCATTAAGTATGTGTGTTTAGATAACTCTTACCCACCAGAGTAGCCTGAGCGCTTCTTCTCACACACTGTATGCTAATTTAGTAAAAAAAAAAAAAAAATGCGAAGCCTTTTCATAAGTAGATTATACAGACTGCACCAGAATGTGTGCTAATTTTAGCATCATCACTACATTATGAGTATTTAACATTTTTTCTGACCATTTCTCAATGTTTGTATGTGGTTTTAGAAATTTGAGTCAGTTGATCCATACAGCCACTTATTTCCAAACAGTTTTGAAAGCTATTAGCAGACTCTCAGCTCACTTGAGATGTGTACTCCAGCACACAGTTTTTTTTTTTTTTTAAACCCATATGCAATGAAATATTATAGCCATGCCATATAACCCAAAGTCTGGACCACAGCAGCTCCGGTCATTTGTAGTAAATCAGTTAAAACTTTCAAAATCACAGAAATGGCCCTTTAAATGTCTGTTAAGGAAGAGTATAATGCACTTGGCTCTATTTCCTATTTCAGTAACTGGAGCACTGCAATCCACTAATTTTCTTATTGGGCTTATTTGTAGTCGAAGCAGAAAAGGCTGACTCCTTTCCCAGCATGCAATGGATGTAAAATGAGAAAACCTTGGACAGCTTGCCTGTATATTTATATTATGAGCTGTGTAAATTTGGAGCTTTATACATTAGCACCTTGTGACTCTGTGCCTTCTGGATAAGAAAAGCCGGCCCGGACTCATTAGGAAACTGCTGGTTGCTTTAAAAGGGGATGAGAGGAACTTATTTTCAGCCATTACTGAAGCCTGCCTGAGCTCCACCTGCTGATAATATATTCCTCCTACTAATAATATGTTCATCTTGTTCCAGCCTCTTATCCAGATTGCACCACAGTTTTCAAGGATTGGACTTTTGCCACACCCACTCACTCACTGATTTATGCTTGCATCTGCAAATTGTGCCCAGTTTCATAAGACCTGACGCTGGTCTCTGAGTCTTGCATCCACTGACCTACACGTCCTTCCACTGTGGTGACAACAACAATTTAAGTTTTTATTAAATAAGAGCAAATGCATGTCTGTGACTGAGTGAGATAATTGTAATCTTTCTTCCACTTGCAACCATCTTTTTGTGGGATGTTTTTGGATAATATTTTTCGAAGGAACTGGGCTTTATTCCTTTTAGTTGCAGAGCAGTTTACATTCAGGCAGAGCAGCGTTACATAACACAGAATAAAGAAACACAGCTAGTGTTATAGCCTATTCATTTTGGGCTATCTGGGCCTCCATTCCCTCAAAGGTCATCTCTGTCTGGACAGATTTCATTTGATTGATGATGCAAATTAATGTGCCAAAGTTCACAAACAAAACTTTTACACAGATTCACTTTAGACTGAAATGACTTTGAGTGTGAAATTAGTTAATTAGTGAATTTAGTTTTGCAATTTGCACATGTGACCAGGCCTTAAATACTCACATGTAAAATTGTTTTGCAAGATTTAGATAAACACTTAACGTCTAAGCATTAGATTTTATTTTTCTGTTTTAGTAGAGTCATTAAAATGGCTGACAGCTGACACATAAACACCAATAAAGTAAATACATTGTAGTACAACTTTTATCACAGTCTGCTACACATGCTTTAACTTCTGTGACATTACCTCACCTGCCTTTTTCCTAATTTATCATTCTACAGTGTTCAGCTTACACTGTCATTTATCATTCAGTGAGTGGAGAGGAAGAACTGTTAGTTCTCCATCTTGTTCCATTACAGCAGAATGTGCTGAGTATAATTTAGCATTAATGAGTCACTCTCTACGTGTGTGTGTGTGTGTATGTGTGCCTCATGTTCTTGTGCGCCATGTGAACTGCTTTCCAGTGTACGTGTGTGTTTGTGTGTGTGTGCGAGCGTGCGTGCGTGTGCATTTCTTAATGAGTGTGTATTAAATGGCTAATGAAGGATTTGTGGTTCCAGATGGGAAGACACAGTTTGACTTCCTGATTCATGATCTGTCACATCCACTTTACCTTTCTCCACCTCTCCGTGGAAGTGGAGCTCAAGCATAGCTGCTGCACTATTGAAAGTGACGGTCAGGGCTTAAAGAGACTTTACAGAATTTTCTTGCATTTTAATGGGATTTAGACTGGAATTTATAAGGTCTATGTGTTCACTTGAAAAAAAAAAAACCTGCATAATGTGGAATTTTTGGCCCAGTGATCTTTCGGTATTTAAAATGTGCTTGCTACTTACATATCTTGTACAACACCTAATATCTTGCATATGCATGTAATGTAAGGCGGTAATGCACACATCATGCAATGCAAACGGATGTGATCGATCGATCGGCCTGCTAACCTTCGGAAGTGATTGGATATGAACTGGAGTCAGACAAGTGTAAATGCAATGCTGCCATCGGACTCAGCTCCACGACTATTCAGAGTACTACAGTTCACTGCAGACTGAAGCCTTAAAGCTGCTATATGTAGCTTGGTCACCCATCGTCGTACCACTGTGATTTTCAGTGTGGAAGTTCAGTCTTGACCTTGGGAAAAGTAGTTTGACAAAATCTGAAAAATCAAGGTCTGCTTACAAGACTTTTGCACAGCTTTCAACCACCTCTCAAGGTCTTCTTCAGTGAACATACTTTGGTTCAGTTTTGAGTTGGTTCAGTTGTATGATGTGGCTCAAGCTGTGATAACCAATTAGACTGAAATTTTATAGAAAAAGCTATCAAATGGACCTTAAGGGAAGATTATTTTGTCAAGTCCAGTATGAATGGAGTACGTTCTATCAGTTCATAGTCGAGCTCATGTCTCTGCCATTACCAAAAGAAAATGGAGGGAAAATTCTGAATGATTTAAAGAGCCCAGAGGCATCTATGAGCTCTGGAACATGTTAAGGCAGCTCAAAAGTTTAATTTTATTTGTGGATCCTCTCAAAATTGGTAGTGCTGGAGGCTGGGTAATATAGTGAGGTCTATAGCCGGTGAGCTGTAGCCAGCCATGTTACTACTCTTCACAACTATGGTTAATATGTTGGTGAGAAGCTTGTTAATTAAAAGGATGACATGGGCAGGCGAGTTCATTGAGTCCATTCGTTACGTTCGTGTTACTTTAAGATATATTTTGGCTCTTAATTGTGACAGTGGTGCCACGGTGATAAATCCTGCTCTAGTGCACATTGCTGAGGCGATGATGGCGTTTTAATGAATGTGTTCAGGTAAACTGAGGTTACAGGGTGATGTAGATCATTATGCGCTCACCTATTGAGATCAATGTTTGTATCTGATTTGAGGAGATAAACCCTCAAGGAACAAGCACCTACTCGATTCATCACGTGTAATTTATTTTGCTGTACATTAAAGAGTGTTCCTCTAACATCTACAATATAAAACAACATTTTGCTTGTCCTCTAGTGCCCTCGCTACCAGCTGATAAAGCAGAAATGTGTGAATGTACAGACGTCCATTGGAATTATTTATATACTGATTTCATAGCTGCTCTTGTAGTTGATTTAACATGTTTTTTTTTTTGTGGGAACATCATTTCTTCCAGTGTATGTCTGAACTCCACACAACCCTCTCGCAGTTTGCATAGCTCGAGACTTTAATGTGTACTAATTAAGGAAGCTGGATAAAGCAATGTCTCTTCAATTAACTTGTGCTTCTTCTACACTGAATGCTTTAAACGTACAGAATGTTTTTTCAGGGAAGAGTTTATATTGCATATCATTTAAAGTGGCTCGGGGGGATTAAGTTCAAACAAGGAGAACTGATCTGTAATTGAACAGAATGATCCCCTATAAGTCTGCTTTTTTTTTCGTTGATGGAGATGTTCACACTTTGAACTCCAATGTTGCATTTTATGTTATATTTTTTTTTTCTTTCTCCATCAATGAATGTGATTGTTCTCTGCACAGCTATTAAATAATCAGATCAGTTATCTGTACCACAAATATGATTCTTTTAATAATAGTAAGTAAGTGGAGCAACCAAGTGCCCTTGCAAATAGCTCACTGATGAATTTGCCATAGTGTTTTCACCTGTGTGTGTTCAGTATTTGTACGATACACCATTGTGGGGAGGATACAACAGTGGATACAAGCTATTTCCATCACTTATTTTTCTGAACCTCAGCACATTCTTCTTCTCCTTTTATTACTTTTATTTTATTATTATTATTTTTTTTCCTCTTGGCAGAGATTTTGTCATCAGATAAATACCGATAAATCCAACATTTGTCAAAAGCTTTATTTATTTATTTTATTTAGTCCTGTTATCTCTGTGAACTGCAAACCAGGAAACTCACCTGCACCTGGACAAGAAAAAGCAAGTCATTCCAAGTCACTTAATTGCACTGACCCATCCTTAAGATGATGAGAAACACCTGCTTTTATTATTACAAGAAATCAAAGTAAGACAAAAGTCCTGATCATTGTGCTGATAGATACTGTTGACTGTTCTCTTTAAAGTGGGGGATGTATATTATGTGTTGTCCAGACAGGTGTTTCTACCCTCGTCACACCACACCACAATCTGCACCCACCAAAGTGATCATGAAATTGAATCAGCACCTTTCTAACACAGTTTCAACCCAAACTGGACATTCTACGCTCCATGAAGGTACGATGCAGGATTGCGGTATTAGACTGTCTTAGTTTTAGAGCTAGGTGTACCCAATAAGCCAGCAAGTGTACATTTAAATCTGTTTAATGCCCAAAAACGTGCAATTACCCAGCATTTCACAAAACAAAGCAAAGATTCTGTCCAAAGTCCAAAAAACTGAAAACAGTTTTGTTGCAAAAGTTTCTTTGTTTTTCCTTCCCCATTATTCATTCATATTCATTTTCAACCACTGGCCTAAGCTAGCTAACTCCATAGAAAATGTTTAAAATTAGCTCCACCTCAGCTAGCTACAAGAGTAAACATACTGCATCATCATTATATGCTGCATAATCATATATCAGTAAACAAGTGCTTTTACTTTGATAGTACATATTGCAGCTAATTCTTCTGCACTTACTTAAGCACGAGTTTCTTGCAAGACTTTTACTTAAGTAAAGGATCCAAGTGTTTCCTTCATTTCATTCTTTATTAAAGCAATGTTTTTAAAAATTAAATCTAGGAGACGCAATGAATCCTCTCACCCCACAGTTTTTTCCAGACAGAGCAGATGTTCAAGCGGTGTTTACTGTCCCCATTGGTCAATACATGTGTCATTTTGAAAGGAACTCTGGGAGATGTATTATTAAAACACACCTGTCATTACCACCAGGAACCACAGGTGTTGAAAATCTTTCAGGACTGAAATCTTAAACCTTGTAACTTTAAATGATCAAATCAGTGCGAGGCTCACCACTGTGCTCTAGTTTATAGTTCAGTGGTACAGCCACAGGCAGGTATGATGGTAGTCAGTCTGACCTTTGTGCAGACAAATAACCAGCAAACCCATGTGAGCTGACCATAATGTATCTCTCTGAAAGCATTCGGCTAGATTCACTGATAACCTGATATTATATCAAGTTATACAATCTTCCTGAAATGACTCCTGTGAAATCAATATAACCCAATATAAGTCCACTTAACATGAGAATGAGTTTGATGTCTCTTTGAAGCGCTCGATGTGAGTCAAATGAATTATATAAAGGGACCCTCATGAGCTGCAGGTGACTCAGACAGAAACTTGATAACTCTCTGTCTTCCAGATCACTTCCGTGACCTAAAGGTGAGCGGAGCAGGCAGGGTGACTTGATACGGATGTTAGATATCCTGACAGAGTCCATATAGACCCATAGGACTGCAGTCAGGTACTGATGGATTCTATTGACTGTAAAGAAGTCTGTGCACGCAATCATATTTGTGCCAAAGAAAGCAGAAAGCAGGAAAAATGCTTGAACTACACATTGATTAGGTCATACCATAAATAATGGCTTCAGATATGTAAATGTGTGCGTGCGTGTGTGCGTGCGTGCACGCGCATGGATGGGCCTGGGGGGAGTTGGCCCTATGCTGATCTTGTCTTTCAACACACACTCACACATGCACACACACAAAAAGAGATCTTGTGAACTTGAACCTTCCTGTGTCTGACTCCAGAAAGGCAAAGTGTGTGTGTGTGTGTGAGAAGTGGAAAATCAACACGGCCAGTCTGTATCACATGCCCTAGGGAATCGGTCCAATCAATAATTCAGCGTACTGCAATACATCCACCCTGTCTCACGCACACATACATACACATACATGCCACTGTCCTGAGGGAGCTGTTTGAATGTGTTTATGTCCTTGTGTGTAAAGGAAGGAAAGGAAGAAAAGGATGTGTGTGAGAGGGCATGGAGAATGTGTGTGTGTGTATATGTGTATGAGCTCTCATACACACGCTCTCATAGACACACACACACACACACATATAGCCGCAGGGAGCTAAGGTGCTTCCTGCAGGTGTTGTTGATATTGTGAATGTAAATCCATAAGGCTTTGAGAGGCATCACAGGGGAGCCTCATAGTTGATGCTGCAGCTTCTCATAGCTGATAAATTTAATATATGTAATTTGTCAGTTCTGCTTTTATTGTTTTGTTTTATTGTTTTTGTGCATTTAAGAGTTCCTCACAGGGTCACAATGTATACCTGACCAGAAAAAAAAACAAAAAAACACTCAGTAACAGGACCTGTGTTTTACATTTACAGCAAAATGTAGATCAGATGGAGATGAAAAACAGAAGACCCAGACAAGCAGCAGCAGTTTTGATGGTGGCTTGGAGTCCAGTGATGGTTTGAGTTTTAAAAGATTTTGAACAGATAATTGTCACAATTGAAGCAGCGGAGGCTGAGATTTCCTGACTTTTAGTCCCTAGTATGGGTAAAACACCAGTGTTTGTGGAGCTCGACCTAGGAAGCTTGTACTAGGGACTTAAGTTTGAAACACTTTTTTAAACTTTGGGAAACTACTCCATAGACTTAGGCATTATACAACTGGCTGAGTAGTACTTTTCATGCAGTAAACTGAGCTCAGAGGCAGCAGATCAGAAAACAGTCATGTCCTATGAATTGTTTTTGTAAAGCTCATATTGGTTGTTTCGCTTCCTGTTTTCATATTCAGGTGTGATGACTTCCTCTCAAGTCTAAGCAGAACGCTTCCTTCTGAAACAGTGTCTGTCTCTGAACTAGCTGGGAAAAACCTCACGGTTTCAACACACTTATGAAACAATGCTGAGGTGCAAAAAGGCTAAAAACATCAAAGGGGAGGAAAGAAGGCTCAGTGCACTAAAGGGCCAATGATTAAGCCAGGCTTTTGATCATTAGATCTGCCGGGCCAAGAAAAAACGTATGATTGAACATGAATTGGATCATATCTGGCACAGGAAAAACATCCATCACCTGATTCGCTTTAGCGTGCTGTCTTGAAAGTAGCATTTTTATCTGAAGCAATGATGTGCAAAAAGAGCTGCTTTCCTGGATTGTTCTTATGAAGCCCATGAAATAATCAAATGCGTCACACAGAGATATTTTACTGGGTTTTGGAAATGTTTTACAAATATAAAAACTTTGTGGTTTGTAAATTGTAGATACATGAAGTAATAACGGTCAACAGATTCACAGATCTACCAAGCCATTCTTTGGGGAAGTGCTTTCTGCGGAGACTTGGAGGGAATTAGGTGAAACACACTGGACTGCACCAAAGAGCAGTCAGCTAACTTAAAATCATATTTGACCCACAGACCACAGCAAAGCAGCATTGCTCTGCCCAGTGTGCTAAAATGAAAAAAATAAAATAAAACAGCAAAAAAAGGAGAAAAGTCTGTCTGGGCTGCAGCTGATTTTTGTTTTGTTTTTTTTGTGTTTTTTCGCAGTTTCACAGTTGGCCAGTGAGATGACTTGGTAGTGAGGCTGACTGTGTCACACCCTATCAGAGCTTTTGTGATGCATCCATGGGAAAAGGTAAATACACAAAAAGAGCCAGCATAAAGAATAACAATAATAACGTAAATAACGAAAGAAAAGTTGTAACATGATGTAGCCATAGTATTGCCTTTTTTAAGGTGGAAATGTTTAGCACTTTGACTCAAGGTGAAGAGTGTCATAGATCTATTTCCCCATAGAAAATTATGGCATTATCATTTCTACCATGTATCATAATAACTATTTATAATAACAGTATCAGTTAATACACAGATAAATGCTGTGTCCCAATTCAGAGACACACCCCGCCACTTATTTCAGTATCAAATGCGTCACCACAGAGTTGATGTCTCATTCCAAAGGCAGCTATAAGTCCAAATTTTGATGACACAACTCCAGTTCATTGCTTTTTTTCAGTATCTAACAATCCACTGGGTGCTGTTCAGTTGTTCGTGGTGCAGTCAGCAGTCAGGCGATCATCAACTTGATGAAAAATGCAGCTGCGAGGTGTAAATAATAAAAAAAAAAAGAAAAAGAAAAATCAAGCATAAACTCCAGTGTCAGCAGCCTGGGTGTTGTGTTAATCACTACATAAAGCCTTAGAGATAAATAGAAATTATGTGCACATATCTGCCATTAACCAGTTACATCATTTGCCATTTTTCACTAGTACTTCATCGACTGTTTGAGAGAAACTTCCTGGTTGTAAACTTTTGACTTCCATCGATCTGATGGATCACACCATTAAGTTTAGTTTAGGTAAGGCAGCATCGTCTCATTTGGAGAGCACTGGAAAGTCCTGCCTTGGCCTTCAGGTCATCCGGCGGATAGACATTTTTAAATTCTTTCAAAGAGTGATAGACCATGGCTTGGAAACAAGGCTGAGGATTGTTTGGGCAATGCAAAAATAAGTATCACTCTAACAAATCACTTAATCTAATGTGAAGACATGTCGTTCAAAGAGTAGAATGACCATTTAGTGTCAAGGCCATTTCCCTTGAGTATGAATGAATGTATTTGTATCTTCTGGTTGGATTCAGGACCAAATCACCTCTCTATCTCAACTGTTACACAACAAGTACAAGCTTTTCAGCTCTGCATTAGACACTGAAGACTGTTAGAACAGTTCATTTAATGCATGTTCCTGCTGCTCAGACCAGAGTGAGACAGCAGTACCTGATCTGACTCTGTCTCTCTCTCCCCCTTCCTCTCCTGATTTCCCTCTATCTCTCATGATGAATGAGAGGATCTGCTGTAAATCTGGGATGGTTGGACACACAAGTGCATGCATGGGCAAACACACACACGCACACACACACACACACACACAGGCAGTGAATCTGGGCTGGTTGGTTCTTTTATAAACGAGCTCTGCTGTGCAGGGAGGGCTGCAGTGATGACGCTGCAGAATCACACACACACAATGGAAGGGTGAACACACTCACAATCACATGCATGTGTGTAGTATGGCTCAGATGCCCTGGAACTTCTCAGTTAATGATATACAATGACAAAAACCAATGTATATGTAGCTGCAGTGTTACACCTGTATGACTTGAATGTCGTTATTTAAAAGAAACGAACAAAACTGGAATTTTTCATTTAAGTGTGTAAACACAAAATTGAAGCATGAATCACTTATAATATCCATCTTAAGGATATTAAACCAAAACAACAAAAAAACAGCTCTGTCTACTCTGTGATTGATGAACGAATGCACATATGCTATGCACAACGCGCACAAACACGCATCTGCTCTCTTTCTCTGTCATACACTCGCTAACTCAATCCCCCAAATGCTCCCAACAGTTTGTCTTTTCATCAGTAAGCAGTGACCCGCTGTTAATGTTTCTGAGTTAAAAAAAAAAAAAACTCCAGTAACTGCTGATGTGGCACTTCCTCTATCATTGCAACTTCTGTTGATTACAGTGAATAATTAAAATATAACACTTGTTCCTCCTTCCTTCTTTGTGTGTCCATCCATCCATTTATAGCTGAAACTGATCAATAAAAGTCTTTAACGAATGGTTATATCATGGCAAAACTAATTATGCAGCCCTTTAATTCATTTTGGCCGAGAGTTTTCTGCAGTATGGTGAAATCCTGCTTGTGCGCATTTGACATTACACAGAGATTTGTCCCACACACTGTCTAACATCAGACAAATCACACTGTAGAGAACATTATAGGACCGTAGAGCTGGTATGTAGTTATCCTCTGGCATTCTCGAAGCTGATATCTTCCCTTTAACTCTAGTGCTGAGTGTTGTAGGAACCGCATGTGTTCTGGAAGATGGAGAATCTACGCCAATAAGCACTGATGCTGTCCTGAAGGAGACTGAAAAGATTAAATAAGTAATTATCATTTTAAGTTCCCATCAGCCATGTTTCCACCTTTCTCTCTCCAATACTGTGACATTGATTTGTGCAGTTAAACACATAGCTTTCACTATAGATGCACAGTGTTTTACATGTCAGTATAGAATTATGATTTTGAATCAATAAGGGTCTTGTAGCATCATGAGATCTGTGGCAGTTTTATACACCTGTGTGTTGTATAACGTTTTATAGAAATATATATATAAATATATATAAATATAAACTTCCATAGTTAATGCAGCTTTTACAGTCACATACCATCTTTCTCCGTTTCTGTCATGTTCAGGATATTTGACTTACTATCAGCATGATCGCCTCACAGTGCTCATGTCTTGTAAGTAATGAATGGATAGAAATAACAAACCCCCCCTACACACACACACACACACACACACACACACACACAGAGTCACACACGCTGAGCCATATACCAGCTCTCCTATGAATCCTCTCCTCAGGTTCAGGATATTGACCTTGTCATCAGAACGCAGTGACCCTCGAGCAACAACTAATGAATGGTTTGACATCAAAAAGTGCTGAGATAATACAAGCTGACGGCTCTCAGAGATACACATTTGCTGCCTAAGCAGGCGGGCCTCACACTCACAATTTTGTTTATGTGTAGAGTCACACACTGTTCACTTAGAATGCATCAAGCCGGCCGTAATAGTGATAATGATAATAATCATCACGATTATCATCAGGATACTGTGAGCCACTGTATCAAAAGCTGCACTTAAGTCTAGCAAAATGAGAATGAAGCAGTCTCCAGCATCTGCATTCATTAAGAGGTCATTGTGACTCTGAGAAAGGTGGTTTCTGTTCTGTGATTTTTACAAAAACCATACTGACGTTTTTTAAAAATACTGTTTTCCAGAAGCTGTAGGGAGACTGACTGGCAGTAAATGAAAGCTTGGAAACCAGTTATATTGTAGACAGACGGATCGGTTTTTAGGAGAAAAGGCTGGATACAGGCAGTGTTGAAAGAAGTCAGGGACACAGCCAGTGGAAAGGGAAGTGTTCACTATTTTCCACATACCAAACTTCTATTAAAATTTTAGAAGAAGAATTTGCTGGACTAGTGGAAGGTTTCAGGTGAAGCAGTGTCCACTAGTTTGCCAGCGGAAGTTATGGGTAAAAATGGCTGATAACTGGATGATTTGTGAAGGACATGTCCAGGACACAGGAGTGGAGATGTAAGTCCATGAAAGTCCATTGTCATAGTTCCCAAATTGATAAAAGGCCAATAAACACGTGAACAGGAACGTCGAAGTTCCGAAACTGCTGTGGCTTTGTTGACATGGCATCCAATAAGACTCTAATAACCTGGACCCCACAGTGATTTTGCTGCTTCACAGAATCAGAGTTGTATCACATCAGCAGACAGGCAAATTATGTTGATGGCTGACATTAATTGTTAGACTTAATTTAGGCACTTCAGTTCTTGAATACTCATGAATCCTGTGATAAACACAAAATCATAAATGATATAAATAATAACAATAAAAGAATTGTATCTTTAAAATGCAGAAATAGATAGTTATAGATTAATTAAATATAGGGTTGCAACTTGCAATGATCCTGGGAAAACAAAAACCAAATGTCTGTGCAGCATGTTCAAGTCCGTGTGAAGAATTTCTATGGAATTAGAGCCTTTTTCCAATTTGTTTGGCAACAGACATATTTCTTTTGTTATATAATTGTGAATGGCACTGAATAGTCAGTTGTGAATAGCTTTGGCGATTCTCTGACCTTTCCTGTAGTGCAGTGGATGCTTTTTATGCCTCTGCCTTGGTGATAGCCAAGGCCAGAGGCATTATCTTTTCGGGTTGTCCGTCCGCCCGTCCGTCTCTCCCGGATTCTTCTATGCGCAATATCTCAGGAACGCTTTGTGTTATCTGTCAAACTTTGCATAAATGTCGACTGTGACTTAAGGCAGATCCGAACGGAATTTGGAGGTCAAAGGGCAAGGTCACTATGACCATATTTATGTTTTGTATGGTAATGCGAAATCGGCATGGTTGCTGTGATCGTACATTTAATTTTATGCAGGTGAATGTGATATCTTAAGAACACTTTGAAGGATGTTCTTTAAAGTTTGCACAAATGTTCACGGTCATTCAAAGATGAAGTGAGTAGATTTCTGAGGTTTTAGGTCAAAGGTCAGGGTCCCTATGACCGAGTTTATGTTTTGCTTTGGCAATGCAATATCTTAAGAGCCCTTGGAAGGATTGTCTTTAAACTTTGCACAAATGTTGACTGTGACTCAAGGATGAACTGATTAGATTGTGGAGGTCAGAGGTCAAAGGTCCGCTGTGACCTTAATGCAAATGTTGTGCTTCAGAATGGATTAAGATAAGATAAGAGAATCCTTTATTAGTTTCTCAGTGGGGAAATTGCATAAAGGAATCCGACGAGGATGGGATTCGAACCCACGCGTGCAGAGCACAATGGATTAGCAGTCCATCGCCTTAACCACTCGGCCACCTCGTCATGTTATTATGGCAACATGGCGCCCTCCGTGGTGGACGTGTTTGCTCGCTCCGCTCTCGAATGCTGGCTTTTTCTTCTTTTTTTGTGTGCTTTTTGCTCTTTCTGCAGTGCACAAATGCCATGCGCTGCTAACATACAACAGACAGACAACTCGCACAGCCCCGACCGTAATAAAACTCTGCTGATGCCCAGACTTTCCATCTAGGGTCAACCAGAGGAAACACTTTGAATTATCCAATAAAATATCTCAACATCTACCAAATGGACTGGCACAGAATTTGGTTCAGACATTTATGCACCTATTAGGATGAACTTTTGGGGCTGCTTGACTTTATCCCACTGGGAGTAGTATTTTCAATTTTTACACATAATCACAGACTTGTTGCAGTAAATGGTATAGTACTGGATTTTGGAGGCAGATACCAATAGCAATGATGGAGAGATCTGATAATATAATGTCATTGATTTTTTTGACTTAACAAAAATCCTCTGGATTTGGTTGTGAATTATGAATTGTCATTGCTGTCTGGTGGACAGGCTATGTACAGTAATGTCAACACTTCCTAAATAAGCTCAAACACATCTTTAACATTTCTGTACTGTGATTTCTTTTGTTTGCCATATGTACTTGTACAGGTATATCTGCTGTAAGTTATTATCAGCTGTTACACTGGCCAGGCTGATTTATTAGCCTAGCTCTAGAGGAAAGCCACTCATATCTGCCTCAAAACCCCTTCGGCACCCTACTAAAATCAGTTTGACTCTTTACCTTGTTTCAGTTTTATGCCATATCCTGCCTCCTCCCTGTCTTTTCCCTCTCTCATGTCACTCTGCCCTTTTCTACAGGGGCTTCTAGGGGTCTTAATGAAGTCTTAAGAGGATGAGACACTCCCATGGTCCCAAGACTCCTCGCTTTGGGCCCACACATTTGTCCATCCGTTCCAGCCAGCAGTTTCCACCCAGCCAATGATACCGTGATATTCAGCCTTCAATTACATTGCAATGCATTATTCAGCACTTCCTGAGATGTGCCTGTGGTTAGTTAAACATAGCCTCAGAGTAGCCCAGATCTTTACACTGGCTGGAATTTAAAAGATATTTCTTTACTGGACAAGACTCTGTTTATCGTGTGATGCAGTAAAATGACACATGATCATAAATCCAACAATAATATGCCCAACACATCAGTATGTACCGTTACCCTACTGTGTGCTGACCTCATGTCTTTGCCAAAAGTCAATTCCTTTACATCGAGAATAAAAATGAGAACTGACCAGTCGCCCAAAAGAAGTAAGGCCAAACAGCGGTAAAGCTGGTCTGCATTGGGCCACGTTGGTAAAGAGAGAGCTGAGTCACAAAGCCAAACTCAGAATTCAATCATCAATCTTCATTCCAATCCTCACCTGTGGTCCGGAGCTCTGGCTGCTGACCGAAAGAATGAGATTGCAAATGCAGGCTGCAGAAATAAAGTTTCTCCTGTGCAAACTGAGAGAGGCCAATTCCAGGCATTTGGTAGAAAAGATTCTAGGCTACTACTAATGGAGTGAGATAATTCCCCTTGTTAACCAACTTCATTTGAAGACTTTTTAGGCAGTAAAAACAAAAAAAAGACTACAAAAAAAAAAAGATTTCAGGGAATAATTGGAAACAAAACAGGCCTGAAATAAGTATTCCTGAAAATTACATCTATCAACAATCCAAGTTGATTAAAAGGAAGCTGATTCAATATGTTTTTGTTCCAGTCTTTGAATATAGTTTGGTTTCAGTGAAACACCTTCAATTATTCTGCATGATTTCCTTTCTCACGTGCCGTGATGAGAACCAGAGTCTTCATCATGGCTGCATTGTAAATAACGTGATACTTTCTTGATGATACAGTAGTGATGAAATCTGCTGCCTGTCAGTGAGGCAGAGTGATCTAAAATGCTGGATTAAGGCTCTGGTGTCTCAGGAGGTGTGGATTCATATCACACCACTGCCAGCCAAGTGATTGTATTTATAATGGCCTGGGAAAGAAACAAAGAGGCGATTGTTTTGTGTGTTTTCGTAACATGGTCTGGTGATCATGAAGTGAAAATCTATGGCCCATAACAAATATTTGAATTATCATGGTTAAGAAACGAAGAAAAGAAAGATCATCAAAGCAGAGGCAGCTATGACAAGCTGGTGTCACTTATAGCTTAATAGTACACCGGATGCCAGCGCTGTTTATTGGTGTTGCAATTGTTCAGAGTTCGATCTCCTGGAAACACCAAGCAAAAGGAGGGTGATCTGGTGTCGTCAAGTGGTTTGAACTCTAACAACATTCAGGCCTCAGACTTTTGGACCCCACTGTATTCAATAACAATGTGCAAACACTGTGATAATTTGAAAGGGGACTCCTGCAGAATTAAAGCCTGGGTTTGCAGCTCTGTCTGACCTGCAGTTTGGTTCACTCTCACCGCTCTAATAGCGGTGAGAGTAATTTTTTTTTTTTTTTTTGGCCAGAGCAGGCAGCTGTTTTCAGCAAACAAAAAGTTCTAAAAACCCACAGGGTTGTAGCACTGAACGATCTCAGCAGCAAGCTCATACAGCTATGGCAAACCCTGAGGGGGAGACATGATTCAGTCAGTCACCACCTGCACTGCTTAAAGCAAGTTGTCACACAGCACTCCAAAAGGTTTGTAGCACTGTTTAAGGTTTGAATGCCTTTAATTTGTATGGCTGACAGTTTGGTAACATATAAAAGGGTAGTAGGTGGGAGAAGGTGAAAGCTTTTGTCAGTGTGGGACTCAACAGTGCAGTTTAGAATGATTTGTACTGAACTTGTAAACAAAAATACCTGTAGAAAGTAATTGGTTGTTCAACTTGGAGCAAGTAGTGCAGTGTTTTTGCTCCACAGGACCATGTTTTGTTTGTATCCTGAACAGGCATTAGCATAAACATGAGGGTGAAGAAGAAAATGGTTACCTAGCAAACAGTTTGTTGAAAGTTTGGCCTTCAAATTTTTTATCACTTGGTGACCTGGCAGTTAACAGTGGATGTAGCGCACTATGGAGGTGAGAGGCTAACAGTGGTAAAGGTGAGCAAAACACACCAGTAAGGATCTTCCTTCTGGATTATGCTGGTGGCCATGGTAACCATAGAGAATCCGAGCGCTGAATCTAAAAAAAGGTTGCAGAACACTGCAGCTGGCTGCAGAGTAGGAACAGAAGATGAAGAAGAAGAGGGAGGGAGGCTGACTCATATTAAGACTTAGTTGCAGGTGGAAGAAACACCATGTCATATTGGCAAATAAACTGCAGAGCCTGAGGGAAAATGAACAATCAAGACACACAGGCCAAACTCATAATTCACTTTGTTACATGGATACATAAGAACTCTTTCATGGAGCTATATTGCTTTGCCAAAATTGTTTTACCGATAAAGTCTCAGGCAGAATTTAGAAAGACAACAAGGCAAGTTAGTATTGAGAAAAGAAAAGATGTCCAGGAGTGTGTATGTGAGTATGAGATTATGTGATGGATGTGGAAAAGAGAGGTGTGTGTGGGATGTGGGATGTGGGATGGGGGGGGGGGGGGGGGGGGCAGGATGAATGAGAGAGAGAGAGAGAGAGAGAGAGAGAGAGAGAGAGAATGATGAAATCCATATTTCAGTGAAAGTTTGACTCAATCACCATCTTAACCTTCAGATTCTGCTCACAAACACAAATGTGATAGAGAAACAGAGCACATACACCACAGTAAAAATCAAACTAACAAGTGATCAGGTTTTAAGGGATCACTCTACAGTTATTCCCCAACAGGTATACATGGCCTGAATCCTGTAGCATACACGGGCGTCTCTATCTAATCTGAAAAGTTGTGTAATAGAATTCCAGCACCAGCTAATCTAATAACCAGTCCATATAAACAACAGACCAATATATGGTGTTAGAGAAGAAATCAAAGTCTTCATCAGGGCCTTTTGGCACAAATGTGGTCCAAGTGTAGATCAAAAAACCTTCTATTATTTCTGTACGACAAAGAAGAGCAGACTAAAGGTCTCCCAAGAGTAATTATATGTTGAAGTGTTAGACAGGGAGACATCTGCAGGCCCAACAAAACTCTTTTGTTGCAGAGTTTATGCTCATCTTTCCCTCCCTCATCTATCAGTTTTGACTCTGCAGTGAGACGAAAACCTAATTTCTCTGAAACGTCAGCTGTCCACAAAATTGAAAAAGAATTCTTGCGTTGAGCTTCAGATACTGTCTGCTTTTGTTGCTGTTAGCTCTTTGCTGTTAATGTTTTCAGGGCATTTGAAGATGTAGAGTTGACCTATTACCAATGAATCCATATGCCTGCATTTGACAACCCGATGAAACTATAATCATTAGATGTGAACAGATTTCATGACTTTGAGTATTTTGAAGCATGACCATATAGCAAGAATAAGCAGTGTAAAGGCAAATCTGTTGGTGCTCCTTTCCTCTGTCTTAAAAGGTGAGTTTAAGTTGCTTAGTTTTCCTTGTAAATATTTCACTGCAGTGGGATATCATTGCACAGGTTTCAAGATATTAGAACTAAAAAAGAGAGGAAAAGGAAGTTTCTTTTTACAGTGTTATAGTTTGCACACAGTAAGACTTTACTGCCCCGTAGCAAAAGAATGAAGAACACAATACCAATGACTCAACAATTACTGTGCCAAATGTTTTCAAAGGGTATTTTCTATCCTGTTCTCCAGCTTAGAAACAAATCGTCCCCATCCTGATCTGCAATGTACATCAATCCTTAAATAGGGTTCCTAAATCTGGATTCATTACAAAAAAAGTACTATGCAGGCCTGAAATGGTTTGTAGTGTGTTGCCAGAAAAGAGCAAGAGTAGTCAGACAGCATTCCCCTGATAAGCATAAGGACCCAAGTGTTTGGTGTAACGCCATATGTGCCAAATGTCCCATTACAAGAAGAAATATTGATTCAAACTGTTTGCGCACTTGCATTCTACCGAACAGTGAACAGCTTGTGTTCTACTTACAAAGACACAATGTGAATGAACAATCAGGTGTAACCTTTCATATTTTTTTTCTTTTTTATAAATGTCATCCCATTCATGACATGATGTTCACTGCTAGCAATAATAAAACTGACTTTATGGTGACCCTAATGCCTACAACAAGAGAGCTTCATTAGCAATTATATATTTTATTAACCTTTCTGTGATATTACTAATTAAACAGGGAGCGATAACAGAGAAGGGAGGAAAAGAAAGGTCATGACAAGTGAACAGGATGCACCTATGCACAAGGGTGGCATAGTGGTGATAAAATACTGAGTTTTTGTTTTTGGAACAAAGTGTTTCCAAGCCTTCACCCTTCCTCATAATGAATAGCTCCCCTATGATGCACAAGGACAAAACTTCAACGTAAGTTTAAGCAAAATAGGAATAACCTGGGCTGACAGTGACTCAGCCAAAGTAGTGACCAAGGGACATGAATGAACAAAAACAAGTCCTGACCAAAGCCCGCCTCCTAACACACACACAGTAAACACACATACACAAGCACCAAACACACACACACACTACATCTCTTAAGTCTAGCCTGGGGCTTTATCCCATTATTTACTGCACTGAAAAGGTCAGGCTATCAAAAACTCACTTGATGGAATAATGAGAGGATATATGAATACCTGAAACACTCTGACAGCCCCTTGCTGTCCCACTTGCTTACAGACTTTCTCAATTATGTTGTTTTGTTTGCCTGGCACAGAGAGACGGAAGAACTGCTGACATTTAATGGGGTTTAAAAAAGTTTGATTACATTTACGGATATGAATAATAATACTGGAGATTACGGTGTTCAAATTACATTCTGTTGGTGGAAGTAGTCCATTTAATTTCGTAATAGGAGAGCCAAACAATGATCTCAAACATGTCAGATTTGTAGTGTACTTTGTGTCTCATCTAAGATCCCATAAAAACAATGCAAAGTTGATTCGAGACAATTTGATTTAGCTGTGATTTGGTGTTAAAGCAGATCAGAGTCAGCCAAAGTTTCTCATTTTGATTTGTTCATTCATCTGAATGTAAGTTGTTTTTTCAAGTCCAAAAGTCTAGACTCACACTAGTGACCCTGTTTGCACTTATTCACATTACAGCAGATAACCAGCTTGTATGAACTCTCTCTCTCTCTCTCTCTCTCTCTCTCTCTCTCTCTCTCTCTCTCTATATATATATATATATATATATATGTGTGTGTGTGTGTGTGTGTGTGTGTGTGTGTGTGTGTGTGTATATGTATATGTATATGTATATACACTTCTGGGAGTTTAAGAATGGTAAACACCATGGCAACCACAGTGGAATGTGCAGTAACATTCTGCTGTAATGTGTATACACCATTAGACAATCCATTCTGCAGCTGTCAAGATACTTCATGATAGATCAAAGTGGATAAGATCTGCTGCCATGCCAACATGGTAAACATGGGCAGTGATGCATTGGGTAACTTTTGGGCTATGCAGTTCCCAAGGGGAGAATATTTCACAGAAATACTGCCAACTGTGTATTGTTTACCTTCCTGGGTCAGTGTGATCCATCTGAATTTGGCATTTTCAGCTTACAGCTCCAGTTATTGCCTTTAAATGGGAGGCATTAGGGGAAGCAGTGTACTTTGCGAGAAGCAGCTAGCGTAACACGTGTCTGGTAGATGGTTCCAGTAGGTAAGATTCACGTCAGTGCCCACATCGACCTGCTTACATTAGTAATGAGGATTGTGCCAGTGCTGTGCATTTTTGCATTGCTAATGCACTCTACATTTCAGGCAACGTAGTATGCAGTGGAGTCTGACATTTCTTCCAGTGTGGAAGCTCTACAGGAAGAAGATGGCTCAAAGTAGATGTGGGAGAAAATAGTTAGCCAGCAGGAGAGAGGCAGGTTGAACACACATACACAGACACTAACGTTAGAGTCACAAGAGCACTGAGAGAGAAAATGTCACTAAAGCCCCAGACTGAGCTGGTCAGTGAATTTCATCGCTTCCACATCACATATATGTGAATAATTATTCACCCCCACCCAAATAATAATTACAGCCAGGAGATTAAAATCAGTGGGAGAGTGTGAGCTGTAAAAGTCACATGGGCTGTTGTGTCAGCTACAAGAAGGACCTAGTGTTGTCTTTTCAGCCCCAAGGTTTTTTTTTTTTTTTTTTCCAGCCTGTTTTGTTTACAATTTGATACATTACTTTGCAATGTATCTTTGTATATATAGATTTATGACCATTGATGACCGGTTGTTTGTGGTGCACATTAGAGATAATGATTTCCATGGGAAGTACAAGACACACTTAATGATATCAATGTGTCATTCATGTCTGTGTGTTCAGCTTTGACTGAGTTATGGCTTTGTCCCCTGCAATGTCCACATCTATTATGGACCACATCCTGTGATTTCCTAATGCTTAAAAGGCTTAGTAAATGTTTTATTCTCTACCCTCTCTCAGGCTTCAGAAGAAAACTTTTTGACCACTGGTGATTTTGACATATTTGAAACACAGTTTAGCTCTGTCTGGTTCTTTATTGATCTAGTGGTGTTTTTCTGTTCCAATATACATCAGTTAATCTTTATGATATTAGGTTACTGAAATAAAGAAAGAAAGAAAGTAAAAAGAGAGAAAGAAAAAGAAAGGAGGCTGTCATTACACACTAAGCCTTCCAGCCTTTGCTTCAGCGTGTTGGAGGTGTGATTTGGTGTTCAAAAAGGACAAATTAACTGTGTGTCTTTGATTAGAGCAGGTTGAGTGGGAATGAAGCGATGGCCTGAGGGAGGAATGATGCAGAAGGAATTACAACACCTGATATAACCCTGAGTGGCTAGACTCTTATAACACAGGAGGGAGGGAGGGAGGGAGGGCATGCACACCCACTCTTTCTTTCCCTCCCTCCATCTTTCTGCACATAAGGCTGCACAGCTGAACACAAAGTTCTCTACTTCTGTCTTACTGCTTTTTCAATGCACACACCGATGCACTCTCTCTGTCTCTCTCTCTCTCTCTCTCTCTCTCTCTCTCTCTCTCATTCCTCCCTGTGCTCACACACCTGCAATCACTGCAGAAGCTCTTTTGGAAATGGGTCACTTGCTATTGTTTTTGCTCTTTCTTTTTTTTTTTCCTGTTGTTGATGTTTTTTTTTAAATTTATTTTTTCCTTAATGAAGAGACGGTCAAGCTCATAATACGTGAAAAGCCACTGACCCAGTTTCCTCGCAGCGCGCTGTCTGCTCGCAGCGCCGTTGCCAAAGACTACAAAGGGAGAAAATGCTTTTTGATGATCACGGTTTAATGACAAACAAGGTGCTGCTGTATGAGCTGATCAAATGTGGAATAAAAAGAAAAAAATATATCCATATATGTATATATTATTTACTGCAGGAAAGCCAACGCTCACTAAGTGGCTCTGCATATTTGGCACTCTCAAGTGCAGTGATTATGTGTAGGTTTGATCTGTGTGTGTGTGTGTGTGTGTGTGTGTGTGTGTGTGTGTGTGGGGAGTTGGAGATGCAGAATGGTGTGGGAGCAGGATTTACTGCTGAGCTTTGTAGAGGTGTTGTATGTCAAAATCCTGCATTCATTTCATTTGGAAACAATCATCTGCAGGGCAGTGGTCAAATACAGCAACTCCACATCGAGTGTAGATGTATTAAAGCTCATTTAATTTTATACAGACATCTGTTGCTCCTGATCTTTTTTCTTAAAACATTTGAAACACATTTACTTGGTGACCAGTCCAGCAGCAGTGTTATAAAACAAAGGTTCCAATAGAGCACTGAGGTGAAATTGGAACTTCTGAGAAGAGGTTTCACAGATCCACTGTTGTTCTACTAATCCCCCAGGAACAAACACTGGGCTGTGAGGTGTTTGTGGTATAGTGGCCTCATTCTGCATTACAGTGTCATGTGACACACTCAGTGGCCTATATAGTATTTTCTCCTTACACAATCATTACAAAAGGAGAGGCTGTAAAAACGAATTTTTATATGGTAATAATTGGATCCATTAAGTCCACTAAGATTTGGAAAGCCAAGAACATCTGTTTAATTAAATTATTCACAACATTCATGTGTGCGGTGAGCTAACAGGACGTCAGCTGGCTCGACCAGAGGAAGTCGTTAACACATGTTCTCAAGCAAATTAGCCAGAGAGGGACTCTAGTGCCCATGCTCAATGGGCCCCAAAACAAGAAGCTTCCAAACTGTTTGGGGAATACACCAAATGAGGAACTTTAATGGGAATGAATGTAGTGCCATATTGGAATGCAGTATCCAGTTCTTCTTAATACATCCACAGTTTGTGGTAACCAAGATCTGAAATTGAGTCAAGTTGGGTCCAGATTACGTCGGATAGTTTAGGGTTGGATTCTATTGTATTGCCTGGAGGCCTTGGATCCAATCGGACTGTCCACACCCCATTTTCCACAGTCCTAAGACCATTGTGTTACACCGTTCAGACTGACAGTCAGTCAGTTCTGAGTGCAGTCTATTCATTTTCTTTATTTCTGTAACACAAGCAAAAGCAGGACTTTAGCCATGGCATTGCACTCTGTGCTCTGCGTCCTGTTACAACTCACGCACTCACGAGTGACCTTAGCCAACCACCAATTCCTGTGCCTACCACGCCCCCTACTGGCCTGGCGTTCCACACACACTGCTACAAGATGAATCAAATCAAATAAAATGATGATGTCAATCATTTAAATGGGGGGGGGACATGTTTCCGTCAATGAAAGTCCACAACATGTGTACTCCACAACATGTGTATTTGTGTTTGTCACCCCTCAATTTTTCTTTCTTTCTTTCTTTCTTTATTTTTGAGGTTCAGTGGTTTTCAACTTGCTGCAGTGATGCACAGGTCTATTTATAGACCCAATGACATCACTGTTGGGTGTGGTTACAAGTGCTACAGAGAGCACCTCCGAGCACACCCAACCACACCCATCACAGGTGAAACTTTAAACCAGAGAGGGAAGCAAAAGACAGATTTTCACAGAGTTTCTCTTTAACATCACCAGTTGGACAGACTGAGGCCTGCTGAGATGAGAATTGACTGAAAGTGTTGAATTAGATAGTCATTTTTAGAGGAATGACAGCAGAAAAGAACACTAGTGGATATCATCAATAAGAAAGAAACAGCTTGGAGCTGAGTGATTAAAAAATAAAAAACAAATAAATAAAAAACTGCTTAGTTTGAATTTATTAAAAATCTGAAGGATTCAAACTCAAAGAACTGCTGCATTGGATACATAATTCATATTATATTATTATCTCTATGGATAGTAAACCAGACAAAGATATTTCTTTTTCAGGAACACAGATGGAAGAAACCCAAACTGAGAGTTTGAGTTGAGTTACAGAGGTTAGTTTAAGTGCAGCTAACCAAGAAGTGACATTAGGATTCCAGCTCTTATTAGACTTTGATGGGAGTTTGAATTTGTTACAAACGATGTTTCATAATGGAAATTGCTCATTTCGTTTAATTACCATGAGAATTTAATTTGTATTTCCTTGTTAGCAATGTCAGCATTTAGTAAGTTAGAAAAACCGCACCTCGGGCTATGAGCATTTACTGCCTGAAACCTGCAGAGGGCTGAGTTTTCCAGTAAAATGAATCTTTCCCCCCCATGTGACATAAATACAGCATGTCAAATGGGAGTCAGATAGTAGCGGAAAGGTCAGGTCTTGATTGTCTGGACATATCCTGTGCAGCAGATAAAAACTGAACTCTGCCTGAGTCTAACATCAGTTAGAAGAGACAGACATGGATCAGCTCTTTTCATAACACTGTGAACAATTTGATCAGCTAAAGGACATGCATTCCAACGCACAGGGGTGCGTGTGAAAACCTCGAATTTGGGGGCGTTTTATCTCCAGCTGAAGGGCTGCACAGTGCTCGATGCCTCTGAAGCTCTCCACTGGATAAATTCGAAAAGGTCAACCTAAAACTCTGACTTTTTACTTTGTGTCTGAAAAGTTGACATTTTAGATACACAAGGCTTTCACCCGACAGGTGACATTAAAAAATATCTAAAAATCAGCTGGCATTAATCTTCACTTTACTGAGCAGTAACAGGATTAGATGACTTTTCTGGTGGACCAGACAGAAGGACAGTCAATCAAAATTCACAGTTAAAGTTATGTAATAATCCAAATAGTGTCTGTACACCAGAGGTCTGTTTTTTTTTTCTGTCATTTGATGAGACAGCAATTTTCCATGAACAAGAAAACCCACCAGCAAACTGAATGAAAACATTAAGAAAGCCAGCAGCAGTAGTGTGCTCATAGTGTTTCCCATCATGTTGCAGCTGAAGGTATAAAAACTGACTCTGTCCAGCACACCATACAACAAAAGCTGCCACTATAAATTGTGTGAGAGCTGTTTTGATACAATAAGCATTTCTATCTCATAAACCTTACTTTCATGGTTTATTGCAACACCACACAGTAGCAAGAGTTTAGACTAACAAGTGTTAGTTTTTTCTTTACATTTTCTAGAGTGCTGCAATAAATAAAGCAGTACTTGCAGTGCATGATAGGAATTTAAACTAAGGAGCTTGTAACACACACACACACACACACACACACACACACACACACACACACACACACACACACACACACACACACACACACACACACACACAGCACTGCTTACTTGGACCACTGCCAGATCTCAGAGCAGTGAAGAAGAGTACGTTGCCTGCATAGATTTGAATACAGAAGCTGCCTTAGAGCCAAGACATACAGTCAAGAGATAGATGGATGGATAGATGGATAGATGGATAGATAGATACCTTTAAGGCTTGAGGTCAAGCAGGGATCTCAAAGGTAACTACAGCCTTGTTTTCAGCTCACTGACCATGTATAGTCCAGTATGTTGGCAGGATTATACAATCACACAAGTGCCAGGACTCTCATCAGTTCTGCAACACTGAATCCCAGCCCCCATCTCAGGAAAAAAAAACACTAAAAGAAAAGAAAAAAAACAAAAAAAACAAAAAAAAACAAACTTGTTTTGTTTCATTGACTCTGTTATTATGAACACCCCCAAGATAGCAGCACACTTTTAAATGGTTTCTAATTGCCTTGATGTGCATTTTAATTGCTTATAAGTGTGCAAAGCAATGTCTAGAGACCAGCTGCTTAATAACTAAAGTCCTTGATACTGTTGGCACCTACTATACAGACTTTGCTTTGCAGCTTTGTAGCCCACTGTTGGCCAAAACTATGTAATCATCCCCAACATGATTACAATCACTACTCACTCTATTTACCCAGGCAAAGATGACTGAGCTCCAGGCTCACTTCCAACAGTGTTTTCATCTGACAAATAGTGCTTGCCAAGACTAAACAAACAAATGTTTTCTACTTTTATGTTTGCGAGTCTGATGCTTAGCAGGTCTACACTGGTACTGCCTCCATGAAATCTATCCTATGCTTGCAGTCTAAAGTCCGACATGACAAAAGCTTTGAGCATCTCGGCTTGTCAGTCATAGAAATGGGATGGTTGCTCAGCTAACCAGCCAAGTGTCTCTGCTAACCTCTCTACTTTCTCCTCCATCCACCTCCTCAATTCCACCTGTCTCCACCACAGGTCTATATGACATGACCTTGAGAAGTGCCAGGGGTTCTTCTTTGATGTCCTATGGTTTTCAACCAGTGGCCACTGACTTTTTCTTCAGACCAAACCAAAGTACATCATGTCATGGGGCTGCTAAGAGGGAGAGCTCTGGCCTAGGATGATGCGGTGTATGCCAGTGGTGAGGTAAGCACACTGTCTTGAAATGACTTTATCTTGAACCTCAGAGCTGTTTTTGATCACCCCTAGCATCTTGGTAATGCTTCTAAGAGACTTCTAACTTTGCGTGGGTCAAGAAGTGTGGACATTGGAATGAGGAAGCATGGTGGTGGTGGTGGGGGAGGGGGAGGGGTCGTTTAAGGGACCTGAGCAATTAAAAGATGAACTAGCAACCACAGATGATCCACCTGACCTTGAATCCCTTGATTCACCAGCCAAATAAGGCTAAATAACCATCTGTGATGGAGACACAAGGCGATAACCAGCTCACTACAGTTCCCATCATTCACCTGCTTTCACCTTCTGGTTCTGTCTGGGCAAAATCCTTTCAAGCGTGTCATATCAGAGAGGAGCCCCTGCAGATTGGTCATGCATGTTTAACTCCCGCTGAGAGATTACAGCACATCTCAGATTGTGGTCCTAAATTTGTGTCCCATGTGTGTTTCGATCCATGTCCAGGCAGAGAGAGCTAAACATCACCTGCAGTCGGCCCTGCAGTGTGTAGCTGCTACCAACCCCTCCTCCTCGAGCGCACACTTGCTGTGGGTCAAAAGTTCTCCCCTCGCTATGTTACATGAAATTGAGAGTGTAGTTACTTCTGTCCCCATCAGACTGAAGTTACCATGTGAGTGCACCCTGCCTTCTATGTTTCCCAGCTGAAAACGGTATCTTCCAATCCTCGGTGCCTGCCTTTCAGCCTTCCACCTCCCGCCCGACTTGTGGATGACCATCATGTATTCTCTGTCTAGAGGCTCCTGGATGTTTGTTGCTGTGGCAGGGGTCTTCAGTATCTGGTAGATTGGGAGGGAGCTTTCATCATGATCATCTAGGCAAACCTAGTGGGTTGCCTGGAGGTGCCCATTACAGGAGGGTTCTGTTAGGATAAGGCAGTCTCTCTTCCTCATCCCTTGTGCCTCTTTTGTGTCCCCTTACTCATGTGCCTTGTTTTTCCCCATTTTGTTCTCTCAACCTGTTTGTGTATTTTGTGTTCCCGCCTGAGTGTGGTGACCTAGATTTCCCTCCTGCCAACTCACCTGTACACCTGCAAATCATCACACCTTCAACCCCCTTTCAAACTGCTACACTTAAGGACCGTTTGACAGACAGACAGACAGACAGAAAACTTTATTAATCCCCAAAGGGAAATTAGGTTTGTTCACTCTATTCTCCACCTGTTTGTCAGTTCACCCACATAGGCTGTGTTTTAATTTACTTCTGGTCTTTGTATGTGGAGTTCTGCATTTTGAGTACTCAAAAAATAGACCGAACAGTCCAATACCATTATATACAAAATATGCAGTGCCTTTTAGTTGTTCACCAGCTGAAATAGAAGTCACTTGGGCATTTGGTTTGGTTTGAATAATGACAAATTCTAATATAAGTCTAATATAAGTTATAAACCATCAGTAAAATCCTGAACTTAACTGCAAAGGTGTCCCTGACAGTGGACTGACCTTGTTAGGAGCTTTCAGTCTCTCGCTTTCTCTTCCCTTGTGTCTCTGCTGTTTTCCCTTACTTGTTGTTTCTTGTTTCTTCCGTTTGTCTGTTTTTCCTGTGTGTGAGTGTGTGAGTGTGTTTGCGTGTGTGTGTGAGCATGTGTGTGTGTGTGTGTGTTTCAAGACCTGGGCATGGTTGACCTAGTTTTCCGCTTCCTGCCAGATCTCCTTCTCACCTGTTGCAATATCAGCTCATCAACCACACCCTCAGCCAGCAGTATAAAGCCACTTATTCTTCATCCCGTTCTTTGTCAGATCATCAGTTTGCTTCAGCAGTAACTTGTGGCTGATTCTAGAGTTTTTCCCCTCAGTGCTGTGTTTTCCTCAAATTTATTCCAGCCTGTGTTCTGCCTGCCGCTGTGATTCAGTCCTGTGTTTGGCTCCATAAAGACGCCTGTTCTCAACATAATAGATCTTTACTAAGATAGTCAGACACTCAGTGTAATATATATTAGAAAAAGGAAGTAAAATTAGATAACTAAACCATAACTAAAACTTGTGTTTGGATTCTTTTGTGGCCATTATCACTGTGCTGTTGCAACAGTTTGCTGTATTTTGCTGTATTATTTATTTATTTATTCTTTTTCTCTTTTTTTTAGTATGTGAACTTGTACATGCTTTTGCTGAAAGAAGTGTGTAGTGCAGGTTTCTGTGTAGGTCGATGAAAATAGATTGGGAAAAGTGTTTTATCCTGGACAATCCCATGATTTTCCATCATCATTATGGTAAATGTTACTGCTCCTACCTGTAGCTACACTCCTGGTTCTCTCACCCTTAGCCTAACACTCCCTTTGTCAACTAGGAAGTGCTGAATACAACCCTTGTACATTCAGACCGCACTCTGAAAAAGCTATCTATTCTATCTCTCTAGCTTCATTATCAGCCCAAATCTAAAAAGCAGTATGTCGGCCTCTCTAAATGTCAGTGAGAAGGTGAATAAAAGAACTTGAGACACATCTGACACAGTGTTCTTACCTGCCAAATGGCACCATTGAAATCATATGACAACCTGTGGAGAGAGTGAATACAGACCTTTCCACACTCATGAACATGCAAACTTAGGACATTTATATAGACAATGACACCACTGATAACAGTGGACATGTCACCTGAATATAGACCTGTTCTCGCAATCTACAGAGAGCAAGAATGTGGAGCCTCTTTCTTTCACTCTCTCTCTTTCACACACACACACACACACTTGTGTACCCAATGACACCTTTTGACAGGCTTTACCATCCGTCAGAAAACATGAATACCTTTTCCATCCCTGCCAGCTTTTTATTATCTTCATCCCTATTATTGCCTGCACTCCGCCAAATCAGGAACATGGGAGATTGTACAAACACACGCCCACGTATAAAGATGCATATTTATACCAGTGTACACACACACACATAGATGTACATGTGGTGAAATTTAATCTACACACACACACTCATCTCCCAGGTGAATGGCTGACATTAGCGGCTAAGCCTCCCCATGGCTTCCTGACCTTTATTGACTGTCAGCAGCAGACGACGAGCGCGGAGACCACAGCGTTAATGAAGACTGGGGCGCTTCCTTCTCGTCTTCCAGTCACTCTCAGGTCTTTCATGATTCAATGTCTCCATTCACAGAGCCACAATGTCTCATCCATTTTATCTTTATTCTTTTGTCCTCTTTTGATTATGTCTTTTGCATACCTCATTTATCTGTCCATCCAGTGTCCCTGATACATAGACTGCAGAGATATAATACGTGAATGGTCATTGTCTGACAGAATCAACACAGCTGCTGTTCTGTCTTGCAAATGAATAGCCAGAATCAAAAATATAATCAGAATAATATTATATTGTATTTCCATATTCGTGTACGGAGCACAAACATAAAAAGCAACAAAAACAACAAAGTCAGATGTGCTTTTACCAAGACACTGTGAGATGGAAATCTAGATGGGTTGAATTATAATGAAGTGTCAAACTCAAACCTACAATATACTCAATATAAGTACGTGAAATTGATCATATTGGTTGTGCTGCCAGAATGGTGATCAGACACCTAGGGGCAATGTAGAGTAGCTGGAGCACCCAGAGAAAACCCACCAAGGAGAACACAGAAGAGCCCAGACCAGGGTTTGAACCTGTGAGGCGACAGTACTAACCACTGCACCACCATGCTGCCCCTAAGTAAACTTAGTTAGACCAAAACAAGCAATGCAGTTGAAAGTCTCAACTTTGCAACCTCTAGTTGCTGGTAGTTCCCGGTGAAGCCTGTGTGATCCAGTTGAAATCTCTTGAAAAAGGTAATAAGTGGACCTTCAGTTATTCTTCACAGCGGTTACACTGAAAAGTGGTGGCAATCACAAAAAGTATCAAAAGCTTGATGCTCTAGTTGTTATGAGTAATTTTTCAGAGCTCTTTAATGGCACTATTAATCTTACTTGTGAATGTTGTGGTGGTGATGCTTTTGATTGATATTTTTTCCCCTGTGTTTTCGTGCTCCTTTATACATTTTTTTATATTAGGTTTGGTGAGACAGCAGGTCTTTGTTGCTGCACAGGCTATTGGTCAGTGCACATACTGCATTATGAGGTTGCTTTTTTGGATCCCCCTAAAAAACATTAATTATAAATACTTACATTTCTGACAAGTTTATATATTAATTTGTATTAATATTTAAGTATACTATAAGTAGCATACTTGATTCCAAGATGGCCAGTTTCAAGTGTTTCTGTGGTGATATTCCGGGAATGTCTAATTACATTCCTTAGTTTTGAAGACTTCCAAGAGACATGTGGCAGCAAAAGCTATCCCGACTTTAAGTCTCATCCTACACTTCCCATAATGCAACTTGAAAGCCTTTGTTTTATTGGACCCTCCTTGCTTGGTAAACGTCCGTCTTTCAAAATCCACTTGTGCCTCAGTTTGTGGCACAGGCCTCACCTGACATAACCCAGAAGACATTTCCATGGTTGTGTTACTCTGACTTTAGAAAGCTCCCTCTAGTGCCACAGTGCCATTATACTGTTTTCAAGTGATGTGTCTCATACTCATTCATGTGTAAACTCCATGGAATGCCCTTTTAACAATGACCTGTTAAAAGGGCCTTTCACATTTTGTCAGATGCCAAAAGACAAATAAAAAAGTCAATTTATCATTTTCAGCCTCATAATACTTACATCATGTTGAGATTTCAATAAAACACACACACACATATAAATTCTTTTTAAAATATATGATATAACTATTTTATAACTTTTTTATACATTTTAATAAAATTCAAGGTCTTAATGGAATTGGAGCATTGAGGAGTTAATAATTTTACACTGAACTTTATGCATAAATTACAATGCCACCATCCAGAGAGCTGGCTATATATGGAATAGTACAGTATGTTATTTTTTATTCTTTTTTTTATTCTTTTTTTTTTTTTAACCATCACTATCAGAATAATTGACATTGTCTTGGGAATGAAAGGGAACTTCAATACCAGTTAATCCACATGCAGATGGTGACACATTTTAGCATGTGACTACGGAGAATTGGCTCATTATGTGTTACTCAGCTGCCAAGAACTGAAAGCGTACATGTAATTCTATAAATAATTTCCACCTTCAGCACAGGGAATATGATGAAGGAAATTTACTATGAGGAGTTTAACTGGAAATTAACTCTATACAAGCCTTGGAAGCTGGAATACACCATGGGGGCTTGTGAGCTTGTCCCAGTGTTACAGACTTCAGAGACAGGATGATGAATGATGCCAAACATAAATTTTATGGAAATGTATGGTGAATTTTGCTGTAATGATTATGTAATTTAGCATTTAGTTGTTTAATTATAGTATTATTATTATTATTATTTTTTTCTCCACTGTCAGGGTCAGATTGTTATTATAAGTTTCTGACAGCATCATGGAAAGGATCCCCACAAATCACTTTCTGTTAACACTTTGCTCCTTCCAGACTCAGCTGTACCATCTTTTTTGCTCCCTGTATTATTTGCTCAGTGGCTGCTTGTTTTCTGGTGTTTACAAAAGGAGAAGTCAGACTGAATCTTATCAGCAGTAATAACAATGATTATCAGTAATAACTACCTTCATCATTCAGTGCCAGCAAGTATCTCTCTGATATCTTCTAATCCATAGAAAATACAAATGTTGGGATATAAATGGCCTTGTAATGTTAGGACATATCATAGGTAAGCATAAATTAGAGGGTTTTTTTTTTTTTTTTTTTTTTGCACTATGCACACACAGTTATTATATTACCCAGATAATGTTACACTTGTTGATGTCACTTATTCCATAATAACAAATATCAAATGCTGAAAAGTGGAAATGGACCTAAACAATTATTTTATAATCAGACAATACTCAGTTTATAGTGTGTACATACTACTGACTTGTGTGTTTTTTGCCGTTATCCTGCCATGCAATATTGTGTATTGATGCCAGTTCAACACAATAACTAACACAAATAACAAGCTAATAACATTAGCTCTTCTCTGTCTGTAGAAGGGCTCTCTGCTCTTGGAACAGCTTTTTTCTTCCTCTTCTTTCAGTAAGCTCCAGCTCTGTAACATTACTAACCTCTTCCCCTTAGGGCTCTTTGTTGTCTTCCTGCAATACCTCACCTCCCGCGAGACTTCTGTTACATGTTAGACATATATCTGTCTCTGTGGGGATCCTTTCTATAATATCAGACACACAATAACCATCTGAACCTATCAGTGGAAAAAAAGCACTTTTGGTGGACGTGCTTATTGCAGACTAATGCTCCTTACACATTGCTGTTGTTTTGCAGTTGCAGGTTGTAGCATTCTTGTGAAATATTGGACAGATTCCAAACATTTTTGTCCCTTTTAATTAACAAAGATGGTAAAATACAGCCCATGTTTAAAAATACCGTAATTATCCTTTAAGACTACACACTACACTATAGAATTCCTCGATTCTCACAATCTATTTGGGGGTTTTAGCAATACTATGTTAATGGATATATGCAAAATCACTAGCATACTGGGGCAATAACTGGATTTCTAAGAACTCCCAGAATTCCCTTTCCCTTGGCATTCAGTCTGGGATTTCCGGGTAGAAACCCTTCCATTCCTCCGTTCCCCAAAGTGTCTTTGGAGTGACAATGTGGCCGTCTTCCCAATATGATGTGTGCCCTAAAATGTAATGGACTCTGATTTATTTTCCCCACACAATAGGAAATGTCACATAGAGAATTCCCATGCTTGAAGACCTTTTGCTTTCTGCCAAGAATACTCCCTGCCCATATTGGATAAAATCCGCAGGATGTCATGCCACTGAATTCCCAGACCCCCTTGCTATTATCGAGGGTTTGAGTGTTGGACGGATCGGAAGGAAACGCTCCATCAAGTGTGACCCACTTAGCTGCTGGAGAGGCACCAAAGGACCACCATGGCAATTATTTAAACCTCTGCTTTATTATTCATAATTAGCAGACGCTATACAGAGTGTGAATGTGTGTGTGTATGTATGTGTGTGTGTGTGTGTGTCTGATAATGGTCTTTTAATAACATGCCACCTCTATGTAGGAAAAATAATAGAGCAGAACAATGTGTGTGCATATCTGTGAGTGCAAATGAGGTTTGTGGGTGTGTGTGTGTGTGTGTGCACATGTGCATGTGTGTATTTGTACAGACTGCTGTTGTGTATTTCAGATTGTGTATTTGCGTGTGTTAGCGCTTATAGGTATATGTAGGTGTTTAGCTTTACTGTGTGTGTGTGTGTGTAAAAGTGTCTGCATGAAAATGTGTATATGCATACATGTGCCTGAGGAAGTTGTGAGTGTTTGGATGTATAGCGTACATGTATGTGCAAATATGTCTAAGCTCCCATACCTCTGCATGTTTTTGTGTATATGTTTGTGAGTTTGTGTGTATTGGTGTGCTACTTGTGTGTATAGAGAACCTTCACAGATGGATATATATTGTGTAAAAGAATGCATACACGTATTCATCCACACACAGTTAGCAAGGTAACACACATTAACACTGTCTCTGCGTACGTACTGTACCCCTGTGCATGTCTGAGTGTGTGTGTGTGTGTGTGTGTGTGTGTGTGTGTGTGTGTGTGTGTGTGTGTGTATTTCCTTGCTACTTGTTTGTGCATAAATGTGCATATATATCAGTGTCATGGATGTATAGCATATGTACATGGACGAATGTGTGTAAGCTCCTGTGCCTCTGTGTATGTTTGTGTGTGTGTGTAGGTGTGTGTGTGTGTTTGTAATGAGACCCTCTTCACCAGCTGCCACTCCAGAGCAGAAAGCGGCAGCAGAGTCTCAATGGAGTTCACAACCAGACTTCTTCTTATTATTGTTTCCTGGGTTGTCTCTCAGGCCTCAGTAATTAGTGGCTGCTTTAATGAGACAAATATCACAACTCCAACCCGCAGTACACCACTCTAAATGATAAGAGGCTGGTAAGTGTGTGTGTGTATGTGTATATATGTGTGTGTATGTGTGTGGTATGTGGTGATTAAATAGAGCCAGCGTGTATGCGTGATGAACGATGAGAGGGTGTTATATGCGAAGCCTTGATGATCAAGTGCTGAGTAATTGAGTGTACTGTGTGTGGAAAAGAGAGAATAGGAGGAAGTGGGAGTGAGAGAGACAGAGAGATACAGAGAGATACAGAGAGACTGTGCCGCAGTGTGTACTGTGACGTTAAAGGAAACAGCCATAAATATTCTTAAATTGTCAAATACTATATCACCATGATTCTTTTAATATACCTGTCTTTGTTGACTGCTGTTTCAGTTTGTGATTACCACAGTTTCCCAAAATGCCTTTCAGACGAGAATTTCATGCGTGGGTGGTGAGTGCAACAGCAACACCAACAGGTTAAGTGGTAATATTTAGAGCAAAACAAAAGGTTTTCCAGTTAGGGAGAAGTGAGAGATGTAGCTCATGTTAAACAGACATACTGTGCTGTTTCTGCAGAGGCTGCTGACATGTTTCCACCACCTTTTGTTCTTTAACTTTTATTTATTTATTTATTTATTTTTTGGTGGAAACACCAAAACTTCATAAAAGATAATTCATTTGTTGTAAATTGTAAATTAAAAAAAAAAAATTTATCTGTTTTTTTCTTAAACAATACATTATATACAAAATAGTGATATCAGGCTTTTTGTTAAAAAGAAATTACTCTTTACAAAAACAGCTTTAATTTTAATTGATTGAAAACAAATAAAATAAAATAACAAAAACAAAAGCAAAAGCATAGCACAAAAGCAAAAAATGTTTCTGTACTCAGCACACGTTCTATAACTTTAAGACAATCTTTACAAACCTTTGCAGTGTAAGGAAGGATTGTTGTAATTGTTTCTTCTGTCCATACAGGCTACAAACAAATCCCTTCTTTAGACTGACATCAGTTCTAAGTGTCGGGGACAAAAATCCACACTGTGAGCAGAAGTCTAAAGTTCAGCTGAAGTTAATCTTAGGCTTCAACAATCTAAATCACTCACTCACAGTACAACATTCCATCTTTGTTACCATCCCTTCACTGCAGCTCAGCAAAGAAACACAGCGTGTGGCAGCACCTAGAGTGAATTCTGCAGTAAAGAGACAAAGATGCCCACTTCATTTGTCTAACCCAGACTGCAGAGGATGAGGTTGCATGGGACGAGGACACCATATTTTGTCCACCATCAATTACATTAACATTAAAAGGGATTTCTTTTGTGGCCAGTATAGACAGGAGGGACAAATACCTCTTTCAGTGTACATGTGGGCATATTAGTATTGTTTTAAGCTAGACTTGTAATCCATGTAATCATCCAGCCCTGTTTAGACTGTCCAGACAGCAGGTCAAGGTAGAACTGTACCAGTTTGGGAGGGGCTAATTATTTACACTCCTACTGTAGATTGTAGGTTAATGGTACCGTTTGGCAGTTAACGGAGTATGTGAGTTTGTTTGACCAAGGCTATCAGCACTCAGCTCTGTAAACTCAGCCCACAGCTGACACTGGTCTGGAATGGTCCAGCCCACTGGGATTTCCTGATTACCAGTCTGCCAACTTGTTACAGGCCTCCACTCCAACAGAGAGCCCAAAACAGAGCAGGGGAGTATATAAAGGCAATGTTCCAGGTCCAGGCCCAGTGGACCTTGTTTTATGTCAACCCCCTACCTATTACCTGAGCATTTGATAAAAGCTAAACAGGGTGTGCTTGCCTCAGAAGAGATGGTTTCAATTATTTGAAAAGGAAAAAAAAAAAAAAAAAAGAAAGAACAGGAGGCAACAATGAAACACCATTATCAGAGTTACTGGGGTTTGATTAGAGATGTAATCTTGCCACTTCCTTTGCGTAAAGGTAATTGATGGAATCAGTAATTTTAATGGAAACAAAACCAACATAAATAAGAGAAGCACGTATCTCTGCCTCTCCTCTCTGAGGGCCTCTATGATTACTGTCTGGAAAACCAAAAGAAAACCCTTTTCTAAACTCTTTCTAAGGGTCTGAAAAAACTGCTGTGCTGAAATGACCTTGACTCAGCATCATGTCATAAACATTTGGCCATTTATCCTTGAGGATGCGAAACATAAATCACAACCAACAGGACAAAAAAGACCCGGAAATGTAAACTGCGCTGACTTCTTTTGAGCAGTGCTGGGGAGCTGTGGGTTGGTGTAGGATTTGCTTTTAATGTTAAATGCTCATGACTGAGCTGTTTTGAATTTTGCATGTGTGCAAGAGAAACCAATTAGTATTTGTGAAATGATAAAATGCGAGCTCCAGATGGGCTGTGGTTGTAACAGTCAGATTACACATGTTGGCAGTGCCTCATCGACACCCTGCTGGGAGAAGGTCAGCGCCCCGCTGTTTCAGAGTGCCGCAGCCTTGTCTGGAGGGAGATGTGTCCTCATCAAATGTGCTTGATATTTGGAACACAACAGCTCTGAGCCCGCCTGCTGAGGGTAACCACAATGAAACAATGAACAAATAAAGTTACATTTCTGTCTGTTCTGTCTAGATTCACTTTGCGCTGTTGCTCTTTTTCTAAACAAAAATCACGTAAAGAAAGAGCTGAATCAGTACATACTGTGCATGATTTCTGAACAAGAGAGAGCACCTGCAAACTGCATCTTGTAACATGCTGTGCTGCTTCACAGACCTATTTCCCTTTGTTTAAGAAACAAGGACAATTTAAGACACAATGTAGGTCATGGTCAAGAGAAGTGTTTTCTAAAGAGAATAGTCTATATTTTAGCTTCACTTTGGTCTCAACCAACCACTCAGAGAAAAAAAAAAAAAATCTGCTGCTATCTGTGGCTGTCTGCTGTTGGGTGGTGGGCAGGTAGTGTGCAGTGGGTTTGGTTCTATGTTTTCTCTTAAAGCAGCTGCCTGCTCATAGCATCCCAAGGCCTGTGTGTGTTCTATGTCTAGAAATGTATGAGCCTTGTGGTGACTTGTCTACATGTCTACATTGCCTCCTTAACAATGCAACCTTGGGTAGGCTCCAGCCCTGTGACCCTGCAGAAGGATCAGATCCCTGAATCTGTTCTGGTTTGTTTCCTGCATTGCAGAAACAGTCAAGTCAAAACACTCAGTTAACACATGCCATTTGTGGTTGTATAATGTCTTTGGTGGCTCTGGAGGAGCTTTGATATCATCATCGGGTTAGAGTCTTTAAGGTTTTAAGTTTGGAGGATGTAGGCCTCTTCCAGGCAGGACGGGAAACACTATCAAGCAGCATTATGGGAACTGTAAGATCCTTCAAGTAGCTTCAAGTAGATTTCAGATTTTTTTTTTTTTTTTTTTTTTTTTTTTTTTAATAAATCTGTCTTCCACTAGACTCACAACATTATGAAACTGTAATGCTAAACTGGTTAAACTAGCCTTTAAATTTATTATTTCACAGTTCTATAAATGTCAGTGAACTCTAGACTCTTTTTGAGCCAAATAATGGGAGGTTGTTATGGTGAAGGAGTTTGAAGTTGGCCCAGCTCTCTCAACACCAAACTGCATACTCACTGCAGTATAAGAAAGTTTTATATTATACTCCACTTTTGATTCATTGCGGCTTTCACTTGGAGAGGCCGTAATCATCAGCCAGATTTACCAGACTGCCTCACAACTGATTATGCAGTCATTGTCAAGGCAGTAGAAATGAAGCATAGAAATACAAATACACAGAGATAAGGTTAAAAGTATGTAAGTTCTTTTAAATTGAATAAATGGGGTCAATTTTCTGTCTTTATACACAGGGATGGAAAGCTCTTTTCTTACAAGCCCTATTTTGTGATTTTAGGCTAAAATGGTTCTTTTTTTTTAATGCACACACACACACACACACACACACACACACACACACACACATACTTGTCTTTGTGATATTGTAGGGACCCCGGACCAGAACATGCTTTCTGGGAACCACCCTTTCTGATGGTTGTATAGCATTGAAAAAAATCACACAGTCGCGGGGAGTGGCCATAAACAGAGAGATCACTTCAAATTTACAAAAAGACAAAGTAGAGGTCCCAGACCAGACTAGACCCACGCTTGTGAGGACTTCTCAGGTATTTAGTTACATGTGAGGTCCTCACATGCACACTGTCTGGTTTTTCTTTATTCCTGAGTACCACTTAACACACTTTCAGGTTAAACTTGCTTTTGGGAACCAGTTACCATGTTTGACTATTAAGATGAGTGATGATGTATGAGTATGATGCAACATGATATACATCTGCTGGAGCTCAGCACTTAGCATCAAATTTGTGCTGTTACGCAGTTGTACGGCATTAAATTTAGACTACTGTAATATAATATAGGCTCAAATGATAGAGATCATGATTAGAATTTTTTACCATAAGAAACTTAGTATTAAAAGCACACAAATGTATCACCATCACAAATGTCCCAAACATGACTATGTGGCAACTTTAGACTGAGTATATCAAATGAAAACTGTCAGCATCACTGAATACAAAAAGTGTTTAGAAATGAAATACTGAAATGAAAAAAAATGAAATGTACCTAGATCACAAACTGGACTGGTCCAAAAACATGGACACTGTTTACAGAAAGGGCCAGAGCCGTCTCTATTTTCTGAGACCGCTAAGGTCCTTTAACATCTGCCGGACGATGCTGTAGATGTTCTATGAGTCTGTGGTGGCCAGTGCCATCCTGTACGCTGTTGTCTGCTGGGGCAGCAGTCTGAGGGTGAAGGACACTAACAGACTCAATAAGATCATCAGGAAGGCCAGCCATGTTGTGGGGGAGGAACTGGACTCAATGAACACAGTGTTGGAGAGGAGAATGTTGTCCAAAGTTAGGACAATATTGGACTCTCCTTCACACCCTCTCCACCATGAGCGACACAGGAAATCATTCCTGCCTGTCGCAATCAAACTACTAACTACTAATCAACCACAAACCTCATGTACATATCTGCAAATAAAATATTAAGATGTCTTTTATATTATTTGTATATATTGCTCTGTTTGATATTGGAGTTATAGCAATATTTTTACTTGATTTTCATTATACAATACTTTTATTTTGTTCTTCACTTATTTATTCTAGAATTTTTTTCTCTTACCACACACTATGTGAAACTTTCCTCTTCATTTTCAACTGGGAGTTAAGTAACAGTAAGAATTTCCCTACGGGGATTAATAAAGTTATTCTGATTCTGAAAAGCCAAAAATTAAAAACTACATGCCATCATAAAACCTTCATTCGCATAGCTAATGTTCTTCAGATTATCTACATGCGGTGCTATTTTAGAAGCACAATCTTGTATTTTTCATTTTCTTGAATGAATTTACGTTCCTCTAAATTAGAGACTTAGGCCGCTGTATTCATTTTAAAGTTTAAACCTTTTATTTGGATGCTCAGTGAACCAAAATATGTTTCTTTGAAAAATGCATCAAAATCAGCATTAGGCCCAACAGGCACCATCTTTTCAAATGTGAGAATTCTAATTAATAATAATAGTGCCACAATGTGTTTTTTAGCTTGTAAACATGAAATAAGATTAGAAGAGATGAGTTATGACATGAGATAACAGAATATAGTAAACAAACTTAGAACAAACTAAACTTAAACAAAATGAGTCCAATATAGCAGAAACTCTAAACTGAAACTGAATGTTGTTTTGTTAAGCACGAAGTACTGTAAAGATAGAATTTAACGTGTAGTGACAACAAGATTAACAGATGTCAGCATATTTTAAATCAAAACCTTAAACTTTGTTCTTGAGAGCTGTGATTCGATTCTTAACATAGAACTTAACAGCCAACCAGTTTCTGTCTTTAAGGGCTACTTTTTCTGCTTTAAGGCACTTATCGCAATCGCTTTTCCCAGGAACTCGACATGTTGTGATGAACGACATCATGTGCTTTTCCACAGCAACGATTTCCGCTTTCTCCCACATTCTTCTCTTGAAAGGCTGGCGACCTGTAAAACAATTATGATGAATAAATATTTCTTTTTCTCAATGGAAGTGCTACAGAAATATTACTTCAATCAACAAATCAATCAACACTAGTTTTAGGTTGCTTAATTTGCAAAAAAGGATGTAATTGAATAGGAAACTTCATGTGTGTGGATCAGAGTTTTATGGAGTGAGGATGGATATGTTTGTGTTGTCTTTGTCTGAAAAGAATTTGTCATTGTCAATGATTTGAGTGTTGAGCTCTGTGCCCACACTGTCTGTGACAGTGCAGCACCATAAAAAAACATTGACACTCAAGCATTATTTCAACCATAGAGGAAAAGCAAACAATTACAACTTTTGATCTTAAAGCCTTACCTCTTTTTGGTGATTGGCCGTGGCATGGTCCTGGAGGGGTCGTGGTGCCTTGCTGTGGTGCTTCATCAATATAGCTCACATCTGACATTGTGGGCTCATTCTCTTCTCTCTGACTGGATGTGATCTGACTTTCTGAAAACCAGAAAGCAAATTTCAAAAAACATAATTTAAGAACTATTAGTCATACCACAGTAAATAAGAGATGTTCCAAGATTTACCCAAGAGCTACTATTCTGGCCAGTGTGGGCATATTTTAGTGGATTGGTATTGGCTAATGTAAATCTGATCCTCTCTTTATTGTATATTGTGCTTTTCCCACCCAAGATATTTAAGGACTTTAAGAACAGAGCAAAAAAAAAAACTTAATCAGCGCATGCCTTCAGTACGGATATCACTGCATACATAACCATAGTCACATTTAAAACTACCTTGTGAGCCTGACTCACACACATCTTCAGTGTCGCTGTCGAGGTGAACATTCTCTGTGAGTTGGTAGGAGATTGGAAGAGGGGGTAGGAGAGAAAAATGACTTAGTGTAGGCAAAATGCAATTCATTTGATTCTGACATTCATTCATTAATTCCCTAGCATAACACGTATAACATCTTTGAGATCACATTTAATCACTTTAGATCAGGACATTGTCTTTTATTCAGAAACATCTTAAGAAAGAAGTAATTAGTACCCTCAGGATCAATGCTGATGTCATCAAGGGTCTTGCCCTTGAATTCTGCCAGACGTCCCTTTTCCAGAGCCATGAGAACTTTGCTAACTTTAGCAAGTTGGAGAGTGCCCTCAGGAAGTCTGTAGAACTGCCGATGCACTCTTATATCATGGCCAAGAAAATCAGCTAACTGATCCAGTTCTGTGTTACTGAGGTTAAGAACTTGAGACAAAGTTCCTGTTTGTTTGCGTAGTTTTGTAGAAGTGAGGCTTTCAGGACTTTTTGCACCACAGACCTTGGCAAAGTGTCGAAGGCAATCTGAACCACGGTAGCAGGTGAAGGCTGATGGTCTTGCAAATAAGTATGTGTTCTCATGAGGAACTCCACACTCCTGCCGTTTGCTGACAAGCAGATCCAATGCTTTCTGCATTCCTGGCGTTAAAAGCACAGGAACTTTTCTTCCCCTTTTTCCTCTTATCTCTATCCTCCTGAAGTGTTGACAGAGTTTCTTCTCCAGGTCTGAGAGTGCAACATTTGCATCTTCTTGAGGGTCTGATGGGTTTTGAGACAAATATGCAGAGAGGGGCATTTTGGACACCTCCCCTGCTCTTCGTCGGTTGAACAAAATGACTTGTGTCAAAGTGATCTTGGCCAGCTGTCTCCATGCCTGAGGGCATGTCTCTGTGGACAGTTTACTTAGGATATTTTGTTGTTGCTCATCTAAATAAGAATGGAGAGTCTGGACATCTTTTGTGAATGGAAGCAACAGAGGGGCATTCCACTTGGATTCCTGGAGTGTTCTCAGTGATGCAGCTGATATCTGTTCATTCCATCTGGATTCATATACTCTACGGAATGTACGAGCATCCTTTGCTGCAGCGTGGTTGTTCTGCACATTTGCACGGCTTTCAACAAGCAGTGAAATTTTTGTCAAGCTATGTCCAATTTTGAGAGCGAGACTTGGGCACTTGTACTTACTGGTTTCACTGTCAAAGCCTGCCACTTGTTTCACTGCTTGCACAACATGCATGAAATTTGCAGGTTTGACGTGGTCTTCAATGGTCTTCAAGGGAGTAGTTTTCCTTGAGCATACCAGAAGCCTTCCCAACTCTCTCAGTTTCTGCCGAATGTATTCATGTTTGCCAACATCATATCCAAGCCGGTTATATAGATGCTCACCATATTCCAAGATACAGGTATCAGATTTGACAGCAAAATAAACTTCATCTTGAACCATGCTGCTTAACATCTTCCAAAATTCAACTCTGACACCAGGTGGTGGAGGTGCAGCAAATGCACAGAGAGCCTGGACACGGGTTTTACCAGGTTTCTGTGGACCACCAGGCTTGAACTTGCAGATAGTCATGTGCCGCCAAAGGAGTTTCTTGGTGAAATAGCCATGACAATATACACAATGCAGGAAATTCTGTGCTTGAGAATCCTTTTTTGGCTTCTTACGAGGAACAAGGTCTCCAGCACCAGCATTTAATACATCAAGATTATGTGCAAAGTTGCCCCTATTTCTCAAATTTTCCAGATGCATTCTTCTTTCTTTGGAGCCTTTTGGGAAGGATACAGCCTGGGCAACCTCTGGCTTATTGTGATGAGCACGCTCCAAATGTCTTGACATTTTTATGACTCCTAACTTACAGTACAAACAATATTGCTTCTTGTTATACATTCTTGACCCATTCTCCTTTTTGCAGACAGCAGATATGGAAAGTGAACTGTCAGCCATATCGTTAAGTGGGGAAGAGGTACTATCGGGAAGATTTTGCTCCAGAGCAGGTGTCAAGTTTTCCAACACATCTCCAGTCTCTCCAATTCCACTCTGCTTTGAAGAGTGACCAGTTCTGCTTGAAATTCGCCTTTTACGTCTACTAGAGGTGGTTTCTTTTCTTGATGGTGAGCGTCCTCTGTTAAGCTCCTGTTCTGAAGAGCCACTGTTCAGTTCTGTTGGTGAGGGACATCCATCTCTGATGTTAACCATCCTGCTTAGATTTAGGCTTTTGCGCATGCTCTCTTTCTGGTCAACTGGCCCAATAACTTCGCTGGCGTCAGAACCAGAATGATCCCCACTTGTGTCAGGAATATATTCCTCTCCACTGTCACCTGAGGTTGGGTCAAAAAGCTCATCTGAATCGAAATGAATCCGGTTGTTCATCTAAAAAGACAAAAATATAAAATTAAGTAATAAAACATTTGCTTTGCACATGTTAACTGCAAACAAAATGTGAACCATCAGGAAAGACATATTGTACACATGCATTAATTGTCTTTTCTCTGTTTCCTTACCTGTATGCTTCTGGTCCTCCTCAGCCTTGGGGTAGAACCTTGGTCCTGCCGTTCTGAGTTGCTAAGTTCTGAGTCAGAACTTGGATTCCTAGTCTAAAGTGATAATTTTATATGAAATGTCTGTTTAGACAAATACATGAAAGTGAACACATAAATGACAAGGTTCATGAAAAAACAAAAAGAATCTCTGAACTTCACAATACCTGAAGATTATCATAAACTTTCAAGGGAATTCCAGATGTGGTTGGAAATTCATCAGAATCAACTTCTGCGACTTTTTTCTTTAGAGGAGAGACTTCTAGGTCATCTGAGCCCTATATGATGTTAAAGACTGAGTTAAACTTCAGCATAGATTAACTCTTCAACAACTCATCAAACAGAAAAGGCTTCACAACTATCAAAGTATGAACAAATCAGAGACAAGAAATATATCCAAAAATTAGTACCTCGTTCTGGGGGGAGGATGATCTCTGAGGACCCTGATCTGTGGTTTTGGAAATCTCAGCCTTGGTTGATTGTCCTCCAACCTGAGGAGTGAGTTCAACATCATTATTGAGTCCCTGATAAGCAGTAAAATGAGTTCATTTCAACAACAAAGACCATAAACAGATACAGAAGACTATAAGAGAAGAGTTTTGGGGGTATCACTGAAACCTTTCCTGTATCTGATTCTAAATCATGCTTTCTTGTGATAGACTTTAGTTGCCACTGATTTCTCTGTTCAGTATGTTGGCTATTCTAGCACTTTTATAAGCATTACAGTTGGAAAAAAGGTAAAGGTGAAGTCTGCCAGGAGGAAACTAACCTGTTACCAACACCTGGTACAACTGGTAGAAAATTAAAGGTGCAAAAGTTCGATGACACATGTCAAACATGCCTTTTTTTAAGCTTAGCTTCAGATAATAGAAGCTATATCTTAGTTTAATGGGTCCAAAGACATTCCCTTACGGGCGTCCCCACGACTACACCAGACCTGACAAGTGTGTGTTTATAATGGTGGACCAGTCAGGGTTCCAAAACACAATGACTGGACCCCATTAAACCACTAAAACCAGACTGTGCCTAAACACTCTGACTGGACCCCATTAAACCACTAAAACCAGACTGTGCTTAGCAGCCGACCTCTGACTTAAGACATATCAAAAACCAAAATTACCTTCAAGTACAAACTCTTCAACAACTCATCAAACAGAAAAGGCTTCACAACTATCAAAGTATGAACAAATCAGAGACAAGAAATATATCCAAAAATTAGTACCTCGTTCTGGGGGGAGGATGATCTCTGAGGACCCTGATCTGTGGTTTTGGAAATCTCAGCCTTGGTTGATTGTCCTCCAACCTGAGGAGTGAGTTCAACATCATTATTGAGTCCCTGATAAGCAGTAAAATGAGTTCATTTCAACAACAAAGATCATAAACAGATAGAGAAGACTATAAGAGAAGAGTTTTGGGGGTATCACTGAAACCTTTCCTGTATCTGACTCTAAATCATGCTTTCTTTTGATATACTTTAGTTGCCACTGATTTCTCTATTCAGTATGTTGGCTATTCTAGCACTTTTATAAGCATTACAGTTGGAAAAAGGTAAAGATGAAGTCTGCCAGTAGGAAAAATAACCTGTTACCAACACCTGGTACAACTGGTAAAAATCTAACAGCGCACAAGTTCAATAGAACATGTCAAACATGCCTTTTCTTAAGCTTAGCTTCAGATAATAGAAGATAAATCTTAGTTTAATGGGTCCAATTACATTCTGTTACGGGCGTCCCCACGACTACACCAGACCTGACAAGTGTGTGTTTATAATGGTGGACCAGTCAGGGTTCCAAAACACTCTGACTGGACCCCATTAAACCACTAAAACCAGCCTATGCTTTGCAGCAGACCTCTGACTTAAGACATGTCAAAAACCAAAATTACCTTCAAGTACAAACTCTTCAACAACTCATCAAACAGAAAAGGCTTCACAGCTATCAAAGTATGAACAAATCAGAGACAAGAAATATATCCAAAAATTAGTACCTCGTTCTGGGGGGAGGATGATCTCTGAGGACCCTGATCTGTGGTTTTGGAAATCTCAGCCTTGGTTGATTGTCCTCCAACCTGAGGAGTGAGTTCAACATCATTATTGAGTCCCTGATAAGCAGTAAAATGAGTTCATTTCAACAACAAAGATCATAAACAGACACAGAAGACTGTAAGAGAAGAGTTTTGGGGGTATCACTGAAACCTTTCCTGTATCTGATTCTAAATCATGCTTTCTTTTGATAGACTTTAATTGCCACTGATTTCTCTGTTCAGTATGTTGGCTATTCTAGCACTTTTATAAGCATTACAGTTGAAAAAAGGTAAAGATGAAGTCTGCCAGGAGGAAACTAACCTGTTACCAACACCTGGTAAAACTGGTAGAAATCTAACAGCGCACAAGTTCAATAGCACACGTCAAACATGCCTTTTTTTAAGCTTAGCCTCAGATAAGAGAAGATACATCTTAGTTTAATGGGTCCAATTACATTCTGTTACGGGCGTCCCCACGACTACACCAGACCTGACAAGTGTGTGTTTATAATGGTGGACCAGTCAGAGTTCCAAAACACAATGACTGGACCCCATTAAACCACTAAAACCAGACTGTGCCTAAACACTCTGACTGGACCACATTAAACCACTAAAACCAGACTGTGCTTAGCAGCTGACCTCTGACTTAAAACATATCAAAAACCAAAATTACCTTCAAGTACAAACTCTTCAACAACTCATCAAACAGAAAAGGCTTCACAACTATCAAAGTATGAACAAATCAGAGACAAGAAATATATCCAAAAATTAGTACCTCGTTCTGGGGGGAGGATGATCTCTGAGGACCCTGATCTGTGGTTTTGGAAATCTCACCCTTGGCTGATTGTCCTCCAACCTGAGGAGTGAGTTCAACATCATTATTGAGTCCCTGATAAGCAGTAAAATGAGTTCATTTCAACAACAAAGATCATAAACAGATACAGAAGACTATAAGAGAAGAGTTTTGGGGGTAGCACTGAAACCTTTCCTGTACCTCTCTCTAAATCATGCTTCCTTTTGATAGACTTCAGTTGCCACTGATTTCTCTATTCAGTATGTTGGCTATTCTAGCACTTTTATAAGCATTACAGTTGAAAAAAGGTAAAGGTGAAATCTGCCAGGAGGAAACTAACCTGTTACTAACACCTGGTATAACTGGTAGAAAATTAACAGCGCACAAGTTCGATGGCACATGTCAAACATGCCTTTTTTTAAGCTTAGCCTCAGACAAGAGAAGATATATCTTAGTTTAATGGGTCCAAAAACATTCCCTTACGGGCGTCCCCACGACTACACCAGACCTGACAAGTGTGTGTTAATAATGGTGGACCAGTCAGGGTTCCAAAACACAATGACTGGACCCCATTAAACCACTAAAACCAGACTGTGCCTAAACACTCTGACTGGACCCCATTAAACCACTAAAACCAGACTGTGCTTAGCAGCCGACCTCTGACTTAAGACATATCAAAAACCAAAATTACCTTCAAGTACAAACTCTTCAACAACTCATCAAACAGAAAAGGCTTCACAACTATCAAAGTATGAACAAATCAGAGACAAGAAATATATCCAAAAATTAGTACCTTCTTCTTGGAGCGGGATGATCTCTGAGGACCCTGATCTGTGGTTTTGGAAATCTCAGCCTTGGTTGATTGTCCTCCAACCTGAGGAGTGAGTTCAACATCATTATTGAGTCCCTGATAAGCAGTAAAATGAGTTCATTTCAACAACAAAGATCATAAACAGACAGAGAAGACTATAAGAGAAGAGTTTTGGGGGTATCACTGAAACCTTTCCTGTATCTGACTCTAAATCATGCTTTCTTTTGATATACTTTAGTTGCCACTGATTTCTCTGTTCAGTATGTTGGCTATTCTAGCACTTTTATCAGCATTACAGTTGGAAAAAGGTAAAGATGAAGTCTGCCAGTAGGAAAAATAACCTGTTACCAACACCTGGTACAACTGGTAAAAATCTAACAGCGCACAAGTTCAATAGAACATGTCAAACATGCCTTTTCTTAAGCTTAGCTTCAGATAATAGAAGATACATCTTAGTTTAATGGGTCCAAATACATTCTGTTACGGGCGTCCCCACGACTACACCAGACCTGACAAGTGTGTGTTTATAATGGTGGACCAGTCAGGGTTCCAAAACACAATGACTGGACCCCATTAAACCACTAAAACCAGACTGTGCTTAGCAGCTGACCTCTGACTTAAGACCTATCAAAAACCAAAATTACCTTCAAGTACAAACTCTTCAACAACTCATCAAACAGAAAAGGCTTCACAACTATCAAAGTATGAACAAATCAGAGACAAGAAATATATCCAAAAATTAGTACCTCGTTCTGGGGGGAGGATGATCTCTGAGGACCCTGATCTGTGGTTTTGGAAATCTCAGCCTTGGTTGATTGTCCTCCAACCTGAGGAGTGAGTTCAACATCATTATTGAGTCCCTGATAAGCAGTAAAATGAGTTCATTTCAACAACAAAGATCATAAACAGATACAGAAGACTATAAGAGAAGAGTTTTGGGGGTATCACTGAAACCTTTCCTGTATCTGACTCTAAATCATGCTTTCTTTTGATAAATTCAAGTTGCCACTGATTTCTCTGTTCAGTATGTTGGCTATTCTAGCACTATTATAAGCATTACAGTTGAAAAAAGGTAAAGACGAAGTCTGCCAGGAGGAAACTAACCTGTTACCAACACCTGGTATAACTGGTAGAAATCTAACGGCGCACAAGTTCAATGGCACATGTCAAACATGCCTTTTTTTTAAGCTTAGCCTCAGATAATAGAAGATACATCTTAGTTAATGGGTCCAATTACATTCTGTTACGGGCGTCCCCACGACTACACCAGACCTGACAAGTGTGTGTTTATAATGGTGGACCAGTCAGGGTTCCAAAACACAATGACTGGACCCCATTAAACCAATAAAACCAGACTGTGCCTAAACACTCTGACTGGACCACATTAAACCACTAAAACCAGACTGTGCTTAGCTGAAGACATCTTACTTAAGACATGTCAAAAACCAAAATTACCTTCAAGTACAAACTCTTCAACAACTCATCAAACAGAAAAGGCTTCACAACTATCAAAGTATGAACAAATCAGAGACAAGAAATATATCCAAAAATTAGTACCTCGTTATGGGAGGAGGATGATCTCTGAGGAGCTTGATCTGTGGTTTTGGAAATCTCAGCCTTGGTTGATTGTCCTCCAACCTGAGGAGTGAGTTCAACATCATTATTGAGTCCCTGATAAGCAGTAAAATGAGTTCATTTCAACAACAAAGATCATAAACAGATACAGAAGACTATAAGAGAAGAGTTTTGGGGGTATCACTGAAACCTTTCCTGTATCTGACTCTAAATCATGCTTTCTTGTGATAGACTTTAGTTGCCACTGATTTCTCTATTCAGTATGTTGGCTATTCTAGCACTTTTATAAGCATTACAGTTGAAAAAAGGTAAAGATGAAGTCTGCCAGGAGGAAACTAACCTGTTACCAACACCTGGTACAACTGGTAGAAATCTAACAGTGCACAAGTTCAATAGCACATGTCAAACATGCCTTTTTTTAAGCTTAGCCTCAGATAAGAGAAGATACATCTTAGTTTAATGGGTCCAATTACATTCTGTTACGGGCGTCCCCACGACTACACCAGAACTGACAAGTGTGTGTTTATAATGGTGGACCAGTCAGGGTTCCAAAACACAATGACTGGACCCCATTAAACCAATAAAACCAGACTGTGCCTAAACACTCTGACTGGACCCCATTAAATCACTAAAACCAGACTGTGCTTAGCAGCAGACCTCTGACTTAAGACCTATCAAAAACCAAAATTACCTTCAAGTACAAACTCTTCAACAACTCATCAAACAGAAAAGGCTTCACAACTATCAAAGTATGAACAAATCAGAGACAAGAAATATATCCAAAAATTAGTACCTTCTTCTTGGAGCGGGATGATCTCTGAGGACCCTGATCTGTGGTTTTGGAAATCTCAGCCTTGGTTGATTGTCCTCCAACCTGAGGAGTGAGTTCAACATCATTATTGAGTCCCTGATAAGCAGTAAAATGAGTTCATTTCAACAACAAAGATCATAAACAGATACAGAAGACTATAAGAGAAGAGTTTTGGGGGTATCACTGAAACCTTTCCTGTATCTGACTCTAAATCATGCTTTCTTTTGATAAATTCAAGTTGCCACTGATTTCTCTGTTCAGTATGTTGGCTATTCTAGCACTATTATAAGCATTACAGTTGAAAAAAGGTAAAGACGAAGTCTGCCAGGAGGAAACTAACCTGTTACCAACACCTGGTATAACTGGTAGAAATCTAACGGCGCACAAGTTCAATGGCACATGTCAAACATGCCTTTTTTTTAAGCTTAGCCTCAGATAATAGAAGATACATCTTAGTTTAATGGGTCCAAAAACATTCTGTTACGGGCGTCCCCACGACTACACCAGACCTGACAAGTGTGTGTTAATAATGGTGGACCAGTCAGGGTTCCAAAACACAATGACTGGACCCCATTAAACCAATAAAACCAGACTGTGCCTAAACACTCTGACTGGACCACATTAAACCACTAAAACCAGACTGTGCTTAGCTGAAGACATCTTACTTAAGACATGTCAAAAACCAAAATTACCTTCAAGTACAAACTCTTCAACAACTCATCAAACAGAAAAGGCTTCACAACTATCAAAGTATGAACAAATCAGAGACAAGAAATATATCCAAAAATTAGTACCTCGTTATGGGAGGAGGATGATCTCTGAGGAGCTTGATCTGTGGTTTTGGAAATCTCAGCCTTGGTTGATTGTCCTCCAACCTGAGGAGTGAGTTCAACATCATTATTGAGTCCCTGATAAGCAGTAAAATGAGTTCATTTCAACAACAAAGATCATAAACAGACAGAGAAGACTATAAGAGAAGAGTTTTGGGGGTATCACTGAAACCTTTCCTGTATCTGACTCTAAATCATGCTTTCTTTTGATATACTTTAGTTGCCACTGATTTCTCTGTTCAGTATGTTGGCTATTCTAGCACTTTTATCAGCATTACAGTTGGAAAAAGGTAAAGATGAAGTCTGCCAGTAGGAAAAATAACCTGTTACCAACACCTGGTACAACTGGTAAAAATCTAACAGCGCACAAGTTCAATAGAACATGTCAAACATGCCTTTTCTTAAGCTTAGCTTCAGATAATAGAAGATACATCTTAGTTTAATGGGTCCAAATACATTCTGTTACGGGCGTCCCCACGACTACACCAGACCTGACAAGTGTGTGTTTATAATGGTGGACCAGTCAGGGTTCCAAAACACAATGACTGGACCCCATTAAACCACTAAAACCAGACTGTGCTTAGCAGCTGACCTCTGACTTAAGACCTATCAAAAACCAAAATTACCTTCAAGTACAAACTCTTCAACAACTCATCAAACAGAAAAGGCTTCACAACTATCAAAGTATGAACAAATCAGAGACAAGAAATATATCCAAAAATTAGTACCTCGTTCTGGGGGGAGGATGATCTCTGAGGACCCTGATCTGTGGTTTTGGAAATCTCAGCCTTGGTTGATTGTCCTCCAACCTGAGGAGTGAGTTCAACATCATTATTGAGTCCCTGATAAGCAGTAAAATGAGTTCATTTCAACAACAAAGATCATAAACAGATACAGAAGACTATAAGAGAAGAGTTTTGGGGGTATCACTGAAACCTTTCCTGTATCTGACTCTAAATCATGCTTTCTTTTGATAAATTCAAGTTGCCACTGATTTCTCTGTTCAGTATGTTGGCTATTCTAGCACTATTATAAGCATTACAGTTGAAAAAAGGTAAAGACGAAGTCTGCCAGGAGGAAACTAACCTGTTACCAACACCTGGTATAACTGGTAGAAATCTAACGGCGCACAAGTTCAATGGCACATGTCAAACATGCCTTTTTTTTAAGCTTAGCCTCAGATAATAGAAGATACATCTTAGTTTAATGGGTCCAATTACATTCTGTTACGGGCGTCCCCACGACTACACCAGACCTGACAAGTGTGTGTTTATAATGGTGGACCAGTCAGGGTTCCAAAACACAATGACTGGACCCCATTAAACCAATAAAACCAGACTGTGCCTAAACACTCTGACTGGACCACATTAAACCACTAAAACCAGACTGTGCTTAGCTGAAGACATCTTACTTAAGACATGTCAAAAACCAAAATTACCTTCAAGTACAAACTCTTCAACAACTCATCAAACAGAAAAGGCTTCACAACTATCAAAGTATGAACAAATCAGAGACAAGAAATATATCCAAAAATTAGTACCTCGTTATGGGAGGAGGATGATCTCTGAGGAGCTTGATCTGTGGTTTTGGAAATCTCAGCCTTGGTTGATTGTCCTCCAACCTGAGGAGTGAGTTCAACATCATTATTGAGTCCCTGATAAGCAGTAAAATGAGTTCATTTCAACAACAAAGATCATAAACAGATACAGAAGACTATAAGAGAAGAGTTTTGGGGGTATCACTGAAACCTTTCCTGTATCTGACACTAAATCATGCTTTCTTTTGATAGACTTTAGTTGCCACTGATTTCTCTATTCAGTATGTTGGCTATTCTAGCACTTTTATCAGCATTACAGTTGGAAAAAGGTAAAGATGAAGTCTGCCAGTAGGAAAAATAACCTGTTACCAACACCTGGTACAACTGGTAAAAATCTAACAGCGCACAAGTTCAATAGAACATGTCAAACATGCCTTTTCTTAAGCTTAGCTTCAGATAATAGAAGATACATCTTAGTTTAATGGGTCCAAATACACTCTGTTACGGGCGTCCCCACGACTACACCAGACCTGACAAGTGTGTGTTTATAATGGTGGACCAGTCAGGGTTCCAAAACACAATGACTGGACCCCATTAAACCACTAAAACCAGACTGTGCTTAGCAGCTGACCTCTGACTTAAGACCTATCAAAAACCAAAATTACCTTCAAGTACAAACTCTTCAACAACTCATCAAACAGAAAAGGCTTCACAACTATCAAAGTATGAACAAATCAGAGACAAGAAATATATCCAAAAATTAGTACCTTCTTCTTGGAGCGGGATGATCTCTGAGGACCCTGATCTGTGGTTTTGGAAATCTCAGCCTTGGTTGATTGTCCTCCAACCTGAGGAGTGAGTTCAACATCATTATTGAGTCCCTGATAAGCAGTAAAATGAGTTCATTTCAACAACAAAGATCATAAACAGACAGAGAAGACTATAAGAGAAGAGTTTTGGGGGTATCACTGAAACCTTTCCTGTATCTGACTCTAAATCATGCTTTCTTTTGATATACTTTAGTTGCCACTGATTTCTCTGTTCAGTATGTTGGCTATTCTAGCACTTTTATCAGCATTACAGTTGGAAAAAGGTAAAGATGAAGTCTGCCAGTAGGAAAAATAACCTGTTACCAACACCTGGTACAACTGGTAAAAATCTAACAGCGCACAAGTTCAATAGAACATGTCAAACATGCCTTTTCTTAAGCTTAGCTTCAGATAATAGAAGATACATCTTAGTTTAATGGGTCCAAATACATTCTGTTACGGGCGTCCCCACGACTACACCAGACCTGACAAGTGTGTGTTTATAATGGTGGACCAGTCAGGGTTCCAAAACACAATGACTGGACCCCATTAAACCACTAAAACCAGACTGTGCTTAGCAGCTGACCTCTGACTTAAGACCTATCAAAAACCAAAATTACCTTCAAGTACAAACTCTTCAACAACTCATCAAACAGAAAAGGCTTCACAACTATCAAAGTATGAACAAATCAGAGACAAGAAATATATCCAAAAATTAGTACCTCGTTCTGGGGGGAGGATGATCTCTGAGGACCCTGATCTGTGGTTTTGGAAATCTCAGCCTTGGTTGATTGTCCTCCAACCTGAGGAGTGAGTTCAACATCATTATTGAGTCCCTGATAAGCAGTAAAATTAGTTCATTTCAACAACAAAGATCATAAACAGATACAGAAGACTATAAGAGAAGAGTTTTGGGGGTATCACTGAAACCTTTCCTGTATCTGACTCTAAATCATGCTTTCTTGTGACAGACATTAGTTGCCACTGATTTCTCTATTCAGTATGTTGGCTATTCTAGCACTTTTATAAGCATTACAGTTGAAAAAAGGTAAAGATGAAGTCTGCCAGGAGGAAACTAACCTGTTACCACCACCTGGTACAACTGGTAGAAATCTAACAGTGCACAAGTTCAATAGCACATGTCAAACATGTCTTTTTTTAAGCTTAGCCTCAGATAAGAGAAGATACATCTTAGTTTAATGGGTCCAATTACATTCTGTTACGGGCGTCCCCACGACTACACCAGACCTGACAAGTGTGTGTTTATAATGGTGGACCAGTCAGAGTTCCAAAACACAATGACTGGACCCCATTAAACCAATAAAACCAGACTGTGCCTAAACACTCTGACTGGACCACATTAAACCACTAAAACCAGACTGTGCTTAGCTGAAGACATCTTACTTAAGACATGTCAAAAACCAAAATTACCTTCAAGTACAAACTCTTCAACAACTCATCAAACAGAAAAGGCTTCACAACTATCAAAGTATGAACAAATCAGAGACAAGAAATATATCCAAAAATTAGTACCTCGTTCTGGGAGGAGGATGATCTCTGAGGAGCTTGATCTGTGGTTTTGGAAATCTCAGCCTTGGTTGATTGTCCTCCAACCTGAGGAGTGAGTTCAACATCATTATTGAGTCCCTGATAAGCAGTAAAATGAGTTCATTTCAACAACAAAGATCATAAACAGATACAGAAGACTATAAGAGAAGAGTTTTGGGGGTATCACTGAAACCTTTCCTGTATCTGACTCTAAATCATGCTTTCTTTTGATAGACTTTAGTTGCCACTGATTTGTCTATTCAGTATGTTGGCTATTCTAGCACTTTTATAAGCATTACAGTTGAAAAAAGGTAAAGATGAAGTCTGCCAGGAGGAAACTAACCTGTTACCAACACCTGGTACAACTGGTAGAAATCTAACAGTGCACAAGTTCAATAGCACATGTCAAACATGCCTTTTTTTAAGCTTAGCCTCAGATAAGAAAAGATACATCTTAGTTTAATGGGTCCAATTACATTCTGTTACGGGCGTCCCCACGACTACACCAGATCTGACAAGTGTGTGTTTATAATGGTGGACCAGTCAGAGTTCCAAAACACAATGACTGGACCCCATTAAACCAATAAAACCAGACTGTGCCTAAACACTCTGACTGGACCCCATTAAACCACTAAAACCAGACTGTGCTTAGCAGCTGACCTCTGACTTAAGACATATCAAAAACCAAAATTACCTTCAAGTACAAACTTTTCAGCAACTCATCAAACAGAAAAGGCTTCACAACTATCAAAGTATGAACAAATCAGAGACAAGAAATATATCCAAAAATTAGTACCTCGTTCTGGGGGGAGGATGATCTCTGAGGACCCTGATCTGTGGTTTTGGAAATCTCAGCCTTGGTTGATTGTCCTCCAACCTGAGGAGTGAGTTCAACATCATTATTGAGTCCCTGATAAGCAGTAAAATGAGTTCATTTCAACAACAAAGATCATAAACAGATACAGAAGACTATAAGAGAAGAGTTTTGGGGGTATCACTGAAACCTTTCCTGTATCTGACTCTAAATCATGCTTTCTTTTGATAAATTCAAGTTGCCACTGATTTCTCTGTTCAGTATGTTGGCTATTCTAGCACTATTATAAGCATTACAGTTGGAAAAAAGGTGAAGACAAAGTCTGCCAGGAGGAAACTAACCTGTTACCAACACCTGGTACAACTGGTAAAAATCTAACAGCGCACAAGTTCAATAGAACATGTCAAACATACCTTTTCTCAAGCTTAGCTTCAGATAATAGAAGATACATCTTAGTTTAATGGGTCCAAAGACATTCCCTTACGGGCGTCCCCACGACTACACCAGACCTGACAAGTGTGTGTTAATAATGGTGGACCAGTCATGGTTCTAAAACACAATGACTGGACCCCATTAAACCACTAAAACCAGACTGTGCCTAAACACTCTGACTGGACCCCATTAAACAACTAAAACCAGACTGTGCTTAGCAGCTGACCTCTGACTTAAGACCTATCAAAAACCAAAATTACCTTCAAGTACAAACTCTTCAACAACTCATCAAACAGAAAAGGCTTCACAACTATCAAAGTATGAACAAATCAGAGACAAGAAATATATCCAAAAATTAGTACCTCGTTCTGTGAGGAAAACCAGACTGTGCTTAGCAGTGGACCTTTGACTTAAGAATCAGAGGTCTGACCCAGGTTGCGGGGGCAAATGCCACCCAGTCCACAATGCACCAAAGTCCTACGGCACCTCCCACAGATGGTGAGCCCATGGGAGGTGGTGCCGTCCAGAGTGAGGCTCAAACCCACAACGCTGAGAAACTGAATCTCATGCTCTACCAACTGAGCTAACCGGGCGGCACATTGATATATGGATAAACAAAACTGCCCTTAAGTACCAACACTTCAACCACTGAGTAAAGATATAATCTTAACAACACAGAGTTTGCCTGCACACTCTTTCCCTCAATATAAGCAGAGATTTGCACAGGCCACTATGTTTATGACACACTGAAAAGCGACCTTTAAATAGTCAATACTAAAAAGTACAAAGAAAAAAAATTTAAGTAAACTAGTGCATTCTTTCTTTGACCAAACAACACTCTGACACAGACATTAAGCAGCTCAATTTTAACAAACCTGTTTTCTCCATGGCCAGTCATGTCCTCCATAGTCATATGTTATTTCTTCTCCAGCATTTATGTCCCTCAGAGCAAAGAGAAAGAGATGTGGCTTGCCCTCTGATATGATCTTCTTTATCTTGCAGTTTGGATGACTGTGATCATCATTGACGAGTCTTCCCAGACTATCATCTTCTCGCGCAGCATCAATACTTTAAAAGGAGAATACATCACTGATTAGGCTTCATAACGTTAAATCATTGATTGTATTTGTCAAACATTACTTTTGACCCCTCAAAAGCAAATTTCAGTTTAAGCCTTACCACCATGTTGTGTTTTGCCAGTGGAAATCGAACATGAAGATAGCACATCTGCTATGATATATCTTCCTTCTTCTTTCAGATTCTGCACCATTTATTAATTCTCCTCTGTACTCAACCACAAAGTCTCCCTTCTGGAAACAGGTTTTGGCAAACACTCCTCTACCTAGTGCACACATAAAGGTACATTACAGAAAGATTTAATATAATTAATAGTTTTATTTTTTAATAACCATAGAGGCTGCATTTGTAGAAACTGGTCTTTCATAATAAGTCTGTAAACACATAACACCCTGTGCAGCAACCACCTTTTCAACCTACTACTGTCTGAATAGAGAGACAGAAGTATCTACTTTTAGACCAATAGACTATAGAGCAGCTTCTGGCTGTGAGACTTCTAAATTCATCTTCCTCTCTCCACATAAATAAAGTTTTTTGTTATGTATTGTGTACTGCACTGTTCATATATAACTATGTAGCATAAAACAACCACAGTTGCAAATTTCATTGCACAATCTTGTGTTGTAAAATCACGATTTAAATGAACAAATGATCATTGAACAGTATAACATTAACAGAAATTGCCCACCACAGAAAAGCATGTACAAATTGGCTTAATTAAATGAATCCCTACACTACACTGTGAAAAAGATTTATGACCAGGAGTACCACATAGTCAAGTCACCTCAACAGATCTAAGCCAACAAAAAGTACTACTTTATTCTGTGCAATGTTCCATTTTCCCTGTTTATGAAACTCTTACTATAAGTAAGAGGTAACATCTGATATAACTACCACAATAAAAATCATGTTATAATAAAAACACATTATGTACCTTTGAATGAGTTTATATATTTTACATCCAAGTCTGCTGTCTTATCAAGGGCCTTGGCTGCATATTCCAGTGCATCTTGTATGGGTGTTTTCCTCCTCCTGACTGTAGCCATTGACCATCCTGTAATCAAATACAGTGAAGTTTTAATATAACCAGACAGCCCCTCCAAAAGTTTATATTTCATAAAAATGATGTATATTCACATCTAGACCTTTCTATGGTAACAGATACTGCCGCTGATTACAGCTTACTACATTTGACCAACAACAAGCATTCTAGCTCAGCCTGAAAAAAATTCAGGGATGGAGCAGAAAAAAAGCAATTCCTTAACAAAGATGCTAAACTGTTAAAAGGCACCAGGCGGGTTAATGTATTTACTGACTAACAACCACTTTACACACTAGCTGTCTGAAAAATGATCGACTATCTTAAGCTAGCTGGCCTCATGTTTTTAAATGCCCACCTCGTTGTCTAAATCTCACTTTCACCATGAACTTTAAGCACAACACTCACCAAAATAATGGATATAAAGCGTGTTAAAAATCCCTCTTGTTGTCACATGTCGTTTCAATCTCCGGTAAAACTAACCAGAATAACCATATGGTCTTTACCGTGCAGGTGCTCACTGCAGCTATCGCTGTAACGTTAGCCAATTAGCTTAATTAGCAACTTCGCTCTGGAGGTGAATGTGTGATTTTGGTCACATGCTGCATTAAAACCATAATTAAAATCATATTAAATCGCCCAGTTTACCGTAAAATATCATTATTTAGTGTAAGGTAACTTACCTTAAATTTTTAACACCACTCTCACCGTCTTGGGCCGACACGGTGCTGTTTTCTCCCGTGCGGAGCAAAAGAGCGCTTGTTCTGTATAGTCGGCGCGTCCTGTAAATGAGGTCATACTGTTAAAGCCGGGATTCCTGTCTCCGCCCGCCAGAAATGTTACTGTAGTACTATCAAGGCGACCTAATCTCTCCGTTTCACATTTACGTCGCTATTTATTAATAAATAGAGACTTTTGTCTCCATTAAATATTGACGTTAAATCAGTATAGATGCAACTTAGCATTGGATTTCTCTCTAGCTATACTGTTACTGTTAAAGCCGAGATTCCTGTCTCCGCCCGCCAGAAATGTTACTATAGTACTATCAAGGCGACCTAATCTCTCGGTTTCACATTTACGTCGCTATTTATTAATAAATAGAGACTTTTGACTCCATTAAATATTGACGTTAAATCAATATAGGTGCAACTTAGCATTAGATTTCTCTCTAGCTTGGCTTGTCTTAGCCTACGAGCTGATCAGTAATCGCCATAAGCATTGCTAAATTTCTAACTTAGCATTAGCATCTCTTCCGTCCACATACAGACAGAAAAACTGTATTAGTACCGTATTACTGGAATTCTTTCAAATGTTTAGTGTCTTAAAAATTATTTATTTCATGTATGAAAACTATGGATTAAGTTACAGCATTTTTAATCATCATATACTGTAATATTTTGCTGCTTGTCGGACAGTACTTTCACTTATTTACCTTACCTTACTACTAATAGTTTATTTTTTTATTTTTTTTAAGAGCCAGACAAACTGTCATTGTACCTGTGTTTAAAGACAAAAAAATCTTCTTAACTAATCTTATCTTATAATGCTAAACTTACCTTTAAAATTAGATTCGCAGCTAATCAGCGTTAGCCTCCACGGGAGTCAGCTGCATGCGCATGCGCAGTTCAGTCAAGTGTGTGTTCTCGAGGGGAAAGTGTGTGTTAAGGTCATGCCGTCCTCCGCCACTAGAGGCCAGTACTGAGTGACTCGCCCTAAGCACACCTAAGCACAAACTGTCGGTTTTCATGCTTTGTGGGGTATACCCTGAAACTTTGCCAGGGCATTAATTTGACCTTTTTTTCAATGAATCTGAAGTAAAATTTATGGGGACCAGGGTTTTGGTCCCCACAAAAATTTTGGGCCCCACACCGTGACTGTGCTGTCAGGCAGTGGTACCCACAATGTGATAAAGACAAACACACACACACACACACACACACACACACAAAACCTTACCAAGTGCAACTTTTAAAGCATGTCTGCCCGTTCTCTTCACCCTCTTCTCCCTTATTTTTTCTCTCTTCTTCCCTCCATCGCTCTTAGCAACACTGGGCTCCACTGGCTGCTCTCAAAACAAATGCCCCCTCTAACTCTCCTAAAGTTGCACGGAATAAATTGGAAAAATACTTTTTGACATGTTGAGTAATGCATCAAATTGTATTCTCTTTCCCCCAGCAGCCCGACTATTCTATTTCATCTGCAAGCCTTCTTCAGGCAAATGGATTGCTTCCATAATGCTCTCTTTATCAAGCTGACTGAGTAAGTGCTGCTGTTCCCTGTAAGCAGGGGAAGATCAACATGCACACTCAAATATTCTCTCTTTCTCTGTCCAGCATTTCGCAGAGACAAATGTGTAGCCACAGTCATTTTTACACACACATTCAGTGGCAAGAAAAGGTACATGAACCCTTTGGAATTATCTTTATTTATGCACAAACATGTCTTAAAATCACGAAAGGTTCTCTGATAAAAATTATTTTTTAATGAGGGACTTAAAAGAAATTACTGCTTCAGTTGACCTGATTTCCTCGGGCAGATCGTTCCAGAGCCTCGGGGCCTTGAGTGCAAATGCTCTGCCCCCTTTTAGTTTTCACCTCTTAGATATTCATCAGTACACAGTCAGACAAACTCTCTATGAATGGAGATAATTTAGCTCTGTGGCTAATCTCCCCAGAAGCAGGGGGCCAAGCTAAGATGACTCCCAAGGTACGATGCAGATGCTCAGTGAGGTAAAAAAAATAAGATGGAGTAACAACTAAAGGCTTAAAGGAATCACTGATGATGGTTAATGTCTCTGTTCATGAATCTGCCACACGCAAATTATAGTGCATGGTGTCCATGACAGGACACCAGGGAGGAAGCTGCTCCTCTTCTGAAGTTTGCCAAGATGAGCACTCAGAAAACGGTTTATGGACTGATTAAAGTTGAATTGTTGGGAAGAACTCACAGCTCTACATATGGTGTAAACAGTGCACCACGTACCAACATGAAAACATCATCCTCAATACTGTGCAGGCCTAATCTGCAGCTACAGAAAGAGCTTGTCTGATCTTATTGCTGCCAAAGGAGATTCAAGTTATTAAATTCAAGGGTTCACTTACTTTCTCCACCAGAGCTGCCAGTGTAAGTTCACAATTTAGATTATAATTTGTGGGTAGTCATCTTAAGCACGTTGTGTTTGTCTATACTCTTGACTTATCTGGGGATCTGATTACATTTTATGACCAGTAAAATGCAGAAAAGCAAAAGGTTCACATACTCTTTCTTGCCACTGCAGATACACTGAAGCGTGCATTTCAGGTTGTGTTTGCATGTGTGTGTAGAGTTGCAACCCACGTACCCTGTTTCAAATCACTCTGTTCTGTCGACACACACTGCTGGCTCCAGTGGCTCAGAATGCTTAATATTAAAGTGAGACTGAGCCAGAGGTCTGCCCAGCAAACACACACACACACACACACACACACACACACACAGGCATGTGCAAACACACTCACTCAAGCAGATATATCCACAAATGCTGCATATTACAGTATTTGTCTTATACGTCCTTGGTGAACAGGCTGCCGTACTAGACATCTAAGCTGCTGAATAATGTCACACGGTACTTTTTAACACACACACACACACAGTGCAAGCACAAAGTGCATCTTTACTCTCTCCATATGTCCTTGGTGAGCAGGCTCAGCTGTTAGAAGTAGATCACAGGACTGGAGGATAACATGACTCACAAAGCCTTTAAGCACATTTAAATGTTCATAGGGTGTTTGACGGAGGAGAGATGGTGTGTGTCCGTGTGGGAAGCACGCGTATGTGTGTAGATGCATGTGTGTGAGTGACAGAACACGTAGAGTGTGTGAGGGAGAGTCAGCATGTTGTCCTTGTCTGAGTCAGTGTGAACATGGTTTGGTGCCGACTTTGAAGATTAGGCTCGGTATGGTTTGTGTGTTATATGTGTGTCTGTGTGGACAAACTGCAGTTTGAATCCGTCGTTGTGAGGACGTTTTGGCTGGTCCTTACAGCTTCAAAGGGCTGTTTGAAGGTTAAGACTTGGTTTTAGGGTTGAGGATAGAATCAGGTTTAGGTTGTGGTTGGGTTTAGGCCCTTAGTTGTGATGGGTGAGGGGCTAGGGAATGCATCATATCCCTACAAGTACATTAAGTCCACTGTGTGTGTGTGTGTGAGTGTGTGCGTGTTTGCATCTGGGAAACATTAAGCACTGTGTGGAGATTTTTTAAAAAAGCATCTTACACTGCAGGGGTGTCACATTGAGGTAAAGTGCATCTTAAAATGTGTGCTGAAAATTTCTAATGTCCGTCATGCAGCGCTGTGTTTTTAACTCATTACACACAGAGATGACTGACATTTTCATATAACATTTCAAATGTGGGTCATTTCAAAGACAGGCACTCTAACAAACATTGTAGTGTCCATTTACCCCTCCACTGCAGAGATCTCAGCTCAGTGCCTGATAGTAGGGACCCCAGCTCAGTCAGGTATTCCTAGTGTGTGTTTGTGGTTGAACTGAATGTATTTACAGAGGATGAAAAGCTAGTCATAATAAAGGAAGAGGAGACACAAGACTGATTAACTATCAGCACAATGACATACATTTTCAGGCAGTCTCTCCTGGAAGATGTTCATGGTGTTGCTCTCAGTTGTTCAAACAAAAAGATGCTGGAAAGGGTTTTGGGGGTGGAGGGGGTTCTGAAGTTATTTGACCATCCAACAAGCACTTCTGAAGGCTTATACTGGCTCCAATTGCTGGTGGATGGGTGAGAAACCAGGGAAGGTCATCTTGGTTTCTGCTGTAGTTTGGGGGAAATGGTTTAGGTGAGGTAAAATGAACTTCAGAGTGGGTTAAGATAAAGAAAATGAATAGCTTTGTGAAATGTAGAAAAATGTGTGATTTCACTGATAACATGAAGTTCACAAACACCTTTGCAGTCTGTAAGTGGTGAACAACATTAAGACTAACACAACATCAGTCCCAAACCTTTAATTAATAGTCAACTAACCCCTTTTACTAAATCAGTCCAAGTAACGCTAAATAACAGGCACCAAAATAACCAAGGTTGAGGGTTGTTACTCTGCTCACTCTGGATCAGGATGAACAATGAGCCTTGCCTAACCTACCCTGGAGAGACAGGCTGATTCCAGATGGGACTATTGTACCATGGTGAACTACTGCCTTATAGAATTAAATGAAAAAAAACAAACATAAATGCCCGGTTTGATTAAAGTCTAATCTTTGATCCACTGCTTCTCCTTTTCTCCCCAAAGAAATCAACAAACCTTCAGCATACTGAGCACAGATGATACAGTCAAAACAAGTAAGTCAATAAATTGGATTGGATTGAAACCGCATTTCAATTGTCCACATTATATTATAAAGCAAAGGATATCGAGTGCAGCTGAGCCCATTCATTTGAACTCGTACGGTTAATTAAATTTTTCAAGTGACGTTTTGTGAAATTTGTAATAGGTTCCATTTGCAAAGTAACCTTCTTATCCTTGGTTAATGCTGAAAACAACCTAATGTGTTTTCAAGGCAGCTTTCCTTTAGGTGAAAGTAAAATAAGCCTCCACTTCGACACATATACACCGATGTCTACACACACACACACACACACACACATAGAGTAATCTAATAGAGCACTTAAAATGTTGCCTTGCATTTTTATGATTTTGCAGCTCCCATTTATTTATTTCTTTTTTGTAATATCATAGCATGACATTTCGTGTGCTGAATATTTTTAGACCCCTGTTGATTTCTTAATTTGGTTCTTGGGTTCACAGTCTCTGACATACTTAGTTTGCGTCATGTTAAATTAATCAGCAAAATCCCTCCTGAACAAGATGATTAGAAATGGAACTCATGGCAAAATGCGAAACAGCAGCGCTATTTTCTTTTTTTTCTTTTCCTTTTTTTTTATTAGGCAGAAATTCAACAGTGAGCTGTTCCTTTGACATCACATCTCTGTAATAATTCTGCTTATGAAAGTCTGTGCCTATAGTATCATTAAAAAAAAAGCTGTGTATCTGGCAAGGTCTCCAAGAGTACTAACAAGATAAGGGTTTCGCAGACAGGGGAGACATGTTTAAAGTCTGAGCAGGAGATAATATTGTGCTCTAAACTTCATCAGCTTAATTGGTATCGTGTCATTTTTTTTTTGTCTTTGATGCAATTATAATCAGACATAATTTTTAAAATGGCAATGAATCAGACGACAATGTAAAAATGATGTGACGGTGTGAAAGGGGTCGCTCAAAGTAATGAACCTACAGACAGTTATCAGCTAACTCTGCAGGTCCCTTTTACTTACGGAGCTTTACAGTGAGTTTCAGCTCGATGTTTAACTGTCTAACCCACAGCTTTAGTATTTTGATTCACTCTCTCTGCTCTCACAGAGCCCTTTTTGGCTGCAGGAAGCAGCTGTTTTCAGAGAAAAAGCCCTAAAAACAGACCGTACACAACCTGCTCAGCGCTAAACTGCAGACAGAACACCGTTAGAGTCAAGGCCCAGTGGAACATTCAGCAGCTAAGAGCCAGATACTTCCCTCAGGACCAAACCAAAAACAGAGCTTCACACAAACTTTCCTTAACCTCCAACCAAGTGTTTTGGTTGCCAAAACCTAACAATACGTAGGAAGCAGGACATTAACCTCAGTCTCTAGAGGAAAAGTGCTGTGCTGTGTGTACCCACTGAACCTGAAGCAGGTACTGATTCAATTTCCTTCAAAACGCACTTGCAGAGCAAATTAGTGGACTATAAAATATTTTTTAGCTTGGTCTTTTCAGATGCTCAGGTGCTTCTGAATAATATTCTTACACCCTTTAATTTCTGCAGCAGTGTGTGTGTGTGTGTATTTTGTGCATGTGCGTGTCAGAGACTAATAAAGTCTCCTCTGATGCTTTGCTTTTTCTGCATTCATTTGTGGAACAAACAACAAGCTAAATGCCAGGCAAATTCATCTCCTAATAAGCCGACACTAACACAGGGATTTTCATGAGGGGGAAAATAATTGCCTGCTCATGTGCTTTTTTTTTTTTTTTTCACAAGTTCCACGTCTAATTTGGCAACTCATGAAGTGTGTCATGGAGGGAGAGAGAGGAGAAAGGATCACAGCTTTAGCCTCCAGTCTACACTTCACCCAGAAATGCCTTCGCCTTTTTCTGCATTTCCTACTTTTTCTTTTTTTTTTCTGCTTTGCTTTGTCTTTTCCACCATGAATTGTGTACTTCAAAACTCACCTTCAATCAGATGTTTTTACCTCAGAGGCCTCTTTCCCCCCTTCCATACCCCCAACACCCCATCTTCCTCCACTGACATCCCTTTCAACAGCAACGCAAGTCTTTCTTCTTTGACTTTCGAGTGTGCCGGCACGGTGTTAGTGCCTCTTTTTTTTATGCTTAGTCGACAGCGTAACAAGCCCCGTACGGCAAGGAGCTGGCACCAATGAGCATCAGCACGTCGTCTAAACTGTTGCGGATAAAGTATTATACAGCTGCGGTGGGTGGGGAGGAAAAAAAAAAAAAAAAAGCTGCAAAGCACATCATCTTCACTTGATCATCCCTCCAAATCCCCCCAGCGCCGTGGCAGCAGGCAGGCATGCTGGGGAATTTTGAGAGGTCAGGACATGAAGAAGGCGAAGAAAAGAGAAGTGTCAGAGGGATGAGGCAAAGAGGAGAGGAAATGAAACCAATGGAGAGAGAGAGGGGGGGGCAGAGAGAGAGAGAGAGCAGGGATATGAAAAGACAAGAGCAGTGGTAGAGTGCTGGGATGATAACGTCAGGGGAAAATTGATGCCGAGAGTTACAATCCGGTTTATTTGTGCTTTGTTGGCTATGATAGACACGGAGAAAGCAGCGATCCGAAATCACCGTGAAGGCAAGCGCTGCATAAACACCACAGCAGGGGGCTGAATACATTACCAGTGGGGGGAAGCTATATATACATGATGAATAGAAATGGATGGAGAAGCCTTTGACAGTTAGCTGTGATACGTGTGAACCCCACATTAGCACTGACTGCAGCACTTAAGCACTGATGGCTTTATCACACAACATACATTGCAAATGTAATGATGCCATGGGTTGAGTGTGTCTCTGCAGCGAGACTGCGTTCTCACACTGAACAGGATTGTGTGGCGAAGCCTGACATAGATGCGCAGACAGAAGCTGATGCATTGAAGTTACATCGGAAATGTGGTGCAGAGGGATCAAGATGGGTTTTCATATAAAGACGAGGCAGTGGACACAGAATAGGACTGCTTACAGGAGCTTTATCTTGGTATTGTTAGGATTTCTGATAAACGATGATTCAATGAAACAGATGTTCCTGAAAGGGTTAAACTTTTTAAGGAGCAGAGAGGAATGAGCCCAAAAAGAACTTACAGAGGCATGTTTCTATCCCTTGTTTGAATGAAAATTCCTCCAAATCGGATCTTATTTTATGGTGTTTTGTCCATAATGTTGATCAGTTGTGATAATATTGGAGCCACCGAAACAACTGCTGAGATCTGGGATCACAGTGACTTCATTGAAACAAAGTCAGGGCAAAAAGCACAAGACGTCACAGGTGGTAAACAAACAAACAATGTAAGCTTTATAATGACGTAGAACTAAAAGAGAGTGAACCCCAAATGTCTGTACTAATTCATCACTGAATTTGAAAACTGTGTGCACTCAATCATTGCAAGAATGGCAGGTCAAAATTGAAGGAATCTAGATAGTTAACTCTTAACAGGTGTACTATTTGTGCTTGGTTTATCGTCCATTCATATCATGGCCTCTGGCAAATCCCAACTGCGATTGGCTAGAAGGTGTGACTCGACTTTTAGTTGCTGGACAATGTAACTGGACACCTATGACAGATACGTTAGTTTGCAGTTCTAAATTATGCAACAGTATTAAACTCTGAAAAAATATGTCAAGTTGTAGCCCACAAAAAACTCACTGACTCCATAGCAACATTGTCCATTTACCTTGCATTCGCCATTAGCCGCTATGTCATCTGTTAGACTCATGAATCATACAACTTGTTGGGTTTTACCTCTTACATAAGTTTGACTCACCTTGCAGGTTTTGACTGTTTCTAGTATTTGTTGCCCCTTCAGAAATTTTTTGTACTGCTGCTGTGGTCCCAGGTACCAGGAACTGACTTGGATGTATCCACTTTCTTCCTTGTTCTGACTGTGTCCAGTACATGGAGTCTGCTCAGGTGTTAAAAAAAGTAAAAAAAAAAAAGTAAAGATGTTTATGTTCAAACTTTCAAATTTTATTTTAAGCACGTTCAGGCATTTTCTTAGAAGCTGAGCTTACCAAATGATGAAAGTTGAGAAAAAAAATGAGTAAGTGGACCTTCAGCTGAGATTGTTCTGTTTCCAAGGTCAAGAATTAACTGTCAAGCTCAAGATCCAAGTTGTAATAACCTGGAATTTTCCTATATTATTGTCTTGTTAACATCAGATGCTAGGAGTCAACATATGCATTTTCCTGCCTTTATTATCAGGATTTTATATATATATATATATATATATATATATATATATATATATATATATACATATACATATACATATATATATATATATATATATATATATATTACATATATATATATATATACATATATATATATATATATATATATATATATATATATATATATATATATATATATATATACATAATATTACATAAATGAATTACTCTGTACCTTTTGTATTCAAATTCATATGATTTGTTTTTGGTATCAAGGTAATGCAGCAACATACAAAACAGAAGTGTTTCCAGATTGCCTCATATGGTAGATGAATACAAAGTATGTGCAAATAACCTCATTGACTTTAGCACCTGTGGCCTGATTTTCTAACATGTGCGATGGGTTTGGAGATGTCACAAGTTGAATTCATCAATGGGAAACAAAATGTTAATATTTGATACAAAGCATATAATAACTGATATATCTATCAGATAGAGAAACCAATATAGAGATCCAATATATAGGTCTCAAACATACCACTGATTTTAACGACTACATGTCAGAACTGTCCAAGACTGCATGTATGGATCAACACTGTGTACATATTACGCCTAAATTTTAAGCACCCAAGATTTATGCCATGCAGCCACTTCCCAGCAGTTTTTCCCAATAATTATTGGGACTGTCATCAGCCCCCTCCCACGATGCATGGGAAGTAAACCTGCGACTTCCCAAAGTCCAATTTCCACAGGCTAGATCAGGTTTTGATCATTTTTGAGGAAGGGATTAAAATGGAGGGATCCAAAGGAATACATTTATCCAGAGACCTTGCTGTAAAGTAGAAGTCAAATTTAACCTTATCCTCTCTGATTTAGCTAATGCCAAGAGTCTATATCCCGCTTTTTTTTTCAACATGTTCATTAAAAAAAAAACAAAAAAAACATCTATTTTTAAAGCTTTCAACTGAACATCTGATGGCAGTTTTCCAGATGAGGCTTTTCCCTGTTTGAGCAGCCTATTTCTCTGTTTTCATTGAAATTCAGCACATATAAGTGTAAGGGTTACAGAGCTGCAGCACAGATTCATGTTTTTATGGAGTGTGTGGAAATCTAATAATTGATATTTCCATCATATTCATTGCCGTTTTGCATAACTGGCTGTGTCTCTTGTGAACAGACTGTAAAACAACTGTACCTGTGTGACCAGTGCTGGATGACAACACATTTTAGATTGGCAGTAATGTGATTACATTTTTTCAATATGATTAATGATTTATTATAGTTTATTACAGTTACTAATCCAGTAACACTCTTTGGAGGGCCTGATTCTTTGCTGTCATAGATGGAAGCTGGATGTCCTGGGTGTGTTAGCTTGGTGCAGGGGTTGGAGGTGACTTATATTCACCGGACCTTCAGGGTTGATTGCAGGAGTATTCCAAGTTGGATACAAAAAAAGAAAACATGTCATGTAACATGTCTTAAATTGTTTGTACCCACATGTGTAGAAGCATATTAGCATAAACAACTCACCTCCAAATATACCATATAAAGTTGCTGGTTTGGTTTCATTCACAAAATTGTTACCCAAGAGTAGAAAGAAGAATTTCACACTCGCTTTTAGAAGTAAAACATAAAAACTTCAGCCATGCTGGTGATGGCTTTATAAAGGATATGGAAAAATGAGAGAAGTCATGTGACCATGGCTGTGGACCATGGCTCCAATGGGGCTACAACCCTACATAGTGTAGCTTCATTGTTTCCTCTGGGACCTAGAAACCTAAAGCTGAGACGATTAGTTGATGTAGTTTATCCAACAGTCAATTGACAGAAAATTAATTAGCAATTAATAAATTTTTTATTGAAGAAAATAATTAACAGCTGAATTGAAGGGTCCTCCATCCTCTATCTTGCAACCCTCAGGTAGAATTGATATTCTATGTATATGGAGCAAATTTCTCACAAATTTGTGATTAATTAAATTATGTAGACCCAAAAGAAATGTTGCAAACCTAGAGCTTTTGTCCCTCCGGGACAGTTGCCTGCTTTGCCCAGTTGCTCATCCAGCCTTGGATATGATGCTAGACATAAATGTAATGTTATATGACTTGTATGGCTGGCCTGGACTACCTGCATCGGCACATTTGTTCATGCATAAGAGAAAATTCTGCTAAGTGGGATTGATTTCATCTGTTTATACACATGGTTCTTCCAAAAGGCCAAAGGTTTTCTTTCTCTTATAGCTCTCTCTCTCTCATATCTATCTATCTTTGATTCTCTCCGGTTGTCTGTCCTTCAGGAGTGCCAGTATTCAGTGGCCCATCAGTGTTGGTTGGATGCACCTGCAGAGAGAGAGACCTGAGGTTATGAAAGAGCAGTTATCCCAGGAGTCTCTTGGCCAGGATACCATCCACATGGCATTTACTCTAAATTAGTTTGGTATGTTATTTCTCTTTATGTTTTTGAGTTGTTATGTTTAGTAAAAATCTTTTCACCTGTCAGTGTGTGGACATCATGAGCCAGGTTTGTAGAAGGTGGAGGGGTTTGGGTGTTAAGGCTGGTGAATTCTTAGAACACACATTTAATGGAGCTTGGCTAAGCAAGTAGCTCATGGACACAGTTTTTTTTTTGGGGGGGGGGGCAGTCATGGTTGTTCTTTCCCAAAAAATAGACACTGGAAATTCCTGTTTGGTCGGTCTTGGCCTGGACAAATATGTGTAGCAAAATATATAGAATAAATTGTTTGAATCATGGTCATGGAAATAAGTAATAATTTTTCAAGGCAAAAGCTAGACTAAAGATCTGCACACTGCACAAATGTCCTCCACTCCTGAGCAGGAGCTATATTTTGATCCAGCACATGTAGGATCTTTCTGTATGTGTATGCCCAACAACTGAAACCCCATTTTTCAATGTAGACAAGTAAACATAACATGTATTTGCTCTGTATCACACTGATAAACTCAAAAATAACTCAAAAATAGGAAACATTTAGCAGAAAGAAAAGGGTCTATTTGCATATGTTAGGTTGTTGTGTTATTATTGTCCAAGGTTTATTTGTATAGCCCCTTTTAACAAGACAATTCAAAGTGCTTTACGCAATACATAAAAGACATTAAGATGAAATACAAAAGATACATGATAGTATAAACAGACATCATGAATTATTAAAGGAGTAAAATAAAGAAGAACATCAAAACAGGCTAAAATACAATGAGACAGATTGAACAGGAAAATTAAAAAACAACAGTGCAGCTACAAAGCAGCTCTTTTCATAAAAGGCTGTGGTGAACAGAAAAGAAACAGATGTATGTCACTGCCATGTGAGTGTAGGAGAACATTTCTATAAGGGGAGAAACGTCACACGGCTCATTTTCAAAAGTGCCAAACCACTTTTCAGCGGTTTTCCAATGAGACACCGTACCTCGCTGGACTGATTGTACGTAGACTGTGTCATTAGGTATTCGACAAAAGCATTTCTTCCACCATTTATTACATCAATTCTCCATCAACCTCAACCTTTTTTTTTCTGTCTCAAATGCAGCATGGAAACTGCTTGAGACATTGAGTAAAATGCATTGACTTTCACTTTGTCCATTTCTTCTCGAATTGGGCTGTTCGCAATTTGAATAAAACACTTGGATAGATGGCCCATAATGGAGAGACAAAGCGGAGAGCACAGGGTGGTGCAACAGAGGTGGTGTAATGCTACTCCAATGCATACACACAAATACATGAGCAAACACACACACACACACACAAACAGCAGATGACAGAGCTATCTGTTTGGACCAGAACAAGGTCATGTACTGACCGCTGGCCCTGCTCCATCTAACTCCTTCTCTTTTTTTTTTTTTTTTTGTTCCTCTGTATTTCTTAAAGAAATACACGGAGCCTTTGGCAAAGACACTGTTTGATCTACTGTTGGGTGATAAGATGCCAGTTTGGCATAATATCAGACATCCATGGTAATGTCATTCATGTTTGAATTTTACTGTAGCCTCCAGTCAGTGGTTTGTAACTACAAAGTAAATCTCCTGCCCTGCTAAAATACCCTGTTGTAGCTGTACTGTTTCAGTAGATGTGTGTGTTAGACTGCAAAATGTGATGAATGATTCCTGGTTGAAATATGTTTTCTCTCTTTTTTCCCCTACATTTCTCATAGATGCAGCACTGACGGTACAGTTCAACTAACTGTCTGACAGCAATATGGTGGTAAGGTATGAACATATCACCACTTCCTCTTCCTTCATGTTAAACATGTGCAGTTCTTTCGGGGGGATATTTTTCTGACAGTTAAAAAAGACAAAAAACAAAAGTAAGGCTGTATACAATGATGCTTGATGGATGCATTCATCCAATAAAACCATCAGACAGTTTTGAACAATCCACCCTACCTTTCAAATGAAACTGCCTTTAACTCCCTGTCTGAGTTACCTGTGATACACACATTAGGCTGGAGTTGTGTTTCTGCAAAAGGTCACGGATCTACACAGAGGAGGCTGTTATGGGTTTGTGTGGGTCTGTCAAAGGAGCCAACAGGCTGAAATCAAAGCAATGCTTTGTGCAGCCCAGCACATCAAACAAACTGATTTCATCCAACTTCCTGTTGGAAAAGTACAAAAAAAGAACGGAAAAGAAAGTATGTTCATGTTGTACAGGTTACAGTAGCTTGAAGAAAGAGGTCGCAGCCTTTCAAATGATGTTTCACTGTGGATCATCAGAGAGCGTATTTCACATTGTTTAGCATGGGGACCGAGACGGAGGACTCATCTATAACCCACAAACAGTGAGAGCCATAGGTCTTTATTATTTACAGCTGTAAAGAGTTTAAACTAGGCTACAGAGTAAGACACAACACCTGCAGCCAGTTTTTAGCAGCAGGACGACGCTCTCAGACGGAGCAGCTCTGGATGGAGAGCCTCAGCGTGGCGTGGAGCATATTGAGCGCTCTGAGAATCAGTGAACAGCCATCTGCCTCGGAGCTTTACGGCCTCTTTTTTCATCTTCCTGCTTTCCCTCCATCTCCACTTCTCCCTACTTACTTCTCAATATTTCTAATGTATTCTTCATCCCCTCTTTTCTTCCAGACTTGCTTTTTTTCTTTTTCTTTCTCTCATTTTTCTTTTTTCTCCCTCACCATCATTCCTAACCTCTTTTTTGTGCCTCTTCGTCCTCATGTCTCCTCTCACTCCCCTTCTCCCTCCACTGTCATCAAGTAAACCATCAGCTTCCTGACTCTCTTCTCTTTTAGCTCTGGGGGTTCAACATCTCCTTTGAACCTCTCTGTCCTGAGTTTTATCTCCCTCACTCTTATTCTCTCCGTCTTTCTCTGCCTCTCTCACAGAACTCCTCTCTCTCTCTCTCTCTCTCTAGCTTTTTCTCTCTGACCTGGTTCTGTTGGATCCTGCTGGAAGGCCTGATGTTGTTCACGCTAGCACAGCTCAACAAACACAAACAGACACGCATTTGGAAAGAGAGAGAGAACAACAACACACAGAGCTCTTCCAAAAGGCTTTTCAGGTGGGTCACACATGCACACACACGCAAATCCAAATACACATATATTTGCTCAGCACACGTGCAAACACGTGTACGCTCACACAGTCATAAGCTTATGGGATTTCACTTTGTCTTTGGTTTTTCATTTTTTAAATGTTCCTGGGATTGAATAGTTAAAATAAATTTACTTTGTCAAAAGTAAAAAAAAAACAAAAAAAAACAAAAAAAAAAACAACAAAAAAAAACCAAAAACAAAAACAAACAACCCATACCAACCCATTTCAGCTGCACGGTACAAGTTCACAGATTCACTGACTGACTGTACACCGATGTTGGTGTAGTGGCCACAGTCAGAACTGCAGGTCATGTGACACCCACCGGACAACAGCTGCTGTAAATGATGAATGAATATTTCTGAGGGTTACAGACTTGTAATATAATTGTGTCACAATTTAAACCTTTAGGACCAGTAAAATGTCTCACAGTGGTGTATTAGTGCATTACTTTTTATGCTATTCATGTGTGCGGGGATTTAACAGGAAGTTATCAGCTGAGCCAGAGAGGGACTAACATGTGTGCTCTATGGGCCCAAAAACACACTCGCCAGATGACAACTGAAGGACATTTTTAGTAATATTAGTATGCCTGATGATTAGCTTTCATTGGAATGAATGGGCTGCCATTTTGGAAGTCTTAATACATCCATTTTGGAACCCACATTGTCTCATTTATCAAACTGTTTTGATTGTGCATACGTAGTTACATTTATGACGGTCAGTTAAATTTAAATGTGTAAATGATGATGACCATCTTGTATTCAAGGGAATCTTACGTACATAAAACAAAAGAGACCACAGAACCACAGAGAGGCCACGGAGTGGGAACTAACACAGAAAAATGATCAGGCAATGAGACTGAAAACACATAAAATATAACAACACATAATTACACATAACTACACATAAATCTAAGCTGATGCTGAAATGACAGGAGAATAATTGGCAACAATTTTAACGAGTGATGGCTGATAATCGTAGGTCAACTACTTTGTAAAATGCCAAAAAAAAAAAAAATCTTGGCTTCTCCAATATGAGAACCTTTTGCTGCTCTTCAGTCAGTGTGACCTGAATATCGCCGGTTTTTGGACTGTTGGTTGGACAAAATAGACACTTTCCAGATGTTCCTCAGCCGCAGTCCAAAACAAAGCATTGTCATATAAAGCAGGAGGGCAGAGGATGAAAATGTCCTGCAAAACTGTTCTCATATTAGCTACAGAGAATCTGATCAATTAAATAGGATGAATTGAAAACAATCAAATTGACTGCTTGTATGAGGCTGGAGTCATTTGAGTGCATCAAACATTAGAAAATAAAGACTAAGAGCAAAACATAAAAACTACAGAATTTACTCATGGGATGAAGAGATTGTCAGCACAGACCAGTGATGGGAATATAAGCATCTCTCTGACAGTAATTAGATAATTTGTTTAGCAAACATAATTCAGTGTGGAATGAAGGGTAAAGATTTATTGAGTTTTACCTCAGGCACAAACTCAGGATAAGATCCAGATCCATCTTTTTTAACTGATGCTGGTCGGCCACTAAATAAGTGAGCCTTGCTGTCATTTCTGAAAACTGCCTAACTTTTGAAATATTTGCGCATTAAAGTTCAGTCTTAGCCTTAACCTGAGATTATTTTGTATTATTGCTCTTTAATATAGTGGTATTGTAGTAATAATAACAGCAATAAATATCTCTCTCACAGGTGCTCTCAGGCTCTGTAACGATTAGTAAGATGCTTTTCTGACCCAGATCTGCAGCCTGGTTTCAACCTGTTTTAAATCTCTGTCCCATCCCTCTCTCACATTTCATCTGGAATGGCCCATTTAGCCAATAATACTGCATAACTCCAGTAATCAGCATTAATTTAATTTCTTTCCAGATCACTCAGCAAGGTCACAGCGTGTATCATGTACTTCCATAAGGAGAGCATCCCTGTGTGTGTGTGTGTGTCTGGAGAGACAGAGAAATTATAAATGCACAAATAATTTATCATGGGTTACGAAGGGTTAATTAAGTATTTAATATTACACAGTATGGCAAGGTTGGATATCTGATGTCATTACAGATGTGTGTATGTGTGTGTGTGAGTGAGAGAGAGAGTAATGTAATGCAGTGCTGTCCCTCTTGATATGTGGTGACCCAGCTAAATTAGAGCCATTTTAAATTGATATTTAGCCCAGTGAGAACAAAACACTGTTGTCAGGAAGAAATCCTGGTTCTCTACTTTGCTGCTAATGTGTGTGTGTTTGTGTTTGTGTATGTGTATTTATTCAACGCATCAAACTCTGTATAATTCAATTACTTGCACATTTGCACTGAGCCCATACTGTACTGCTGGAAAGCATAAATCAGTGGATCACAGTCTACATCAGAGTAACACAAACTCAACACAGCACAGCATTCTGACAGTAAACAAAGGGAAATCAATCCTTTGCAGTGACGGCACAGTCATTAGCAAATATGTGCAGTAAAGTAAGGAAACGTGCTCCCAAATGTCTGTGATTATTTAATGACCTGTATGTCCAGTTCTTTATATATGCAGACAGCATTTTGTATTTTAATCTAAAAACTTAACAAGCCGCTTTGGCTTTTTGCATTGTCAGTTTGTATTATTGAAATTCTTCAGTGTAAAGCTGAGCAGCAGCATTTGTAAAATGTTAACTACCCAGGGTCAATGCAAAAGCCCCGTGATCACATGTCATCATCCAGGGCAACAGTCCAGGTGCAGACCACATGTAAATACCAAGGGCCAGATGTAGAAATGATGCGTGCACACAAAAACCATGCATTAGTCATAAAATGGTATTTACAAAAGAAGAATGGCAGCTCAAGCCTATTTAGGACCAGGCCAAGTGTAAAAAATAAGGTGAGAGATTGGAATCCATCACCTATGACACAACATTATTTTTTTCATTCTCTTTTATATGTGTGTGTGTTGTTTTTTTTTTTTTTTGCTGGTGGGATTAGACACTGAGGCAACAGGTGATTCCACTAATACCTACATCCAAGTCAGGCTAATGCAGAGCTGCATGTAAAGGTTATACCAGTTGACATAACAGTGTTTTATTAGTTTGTTACAGTGTGCACCTTTCCTGTTCTGAATTAATGAATTCATTGTCTGTTATGTAAAATATATTCACTTTGATAAACGGCTATTTGGATTATAGCTACAACAAAATATTTCTGTTAACATTATGTTTTGTTTTTTTTTTCTTTTTTCACGGTCAATAATTTATTATCAGGGTTTTCCCTCTCATCACAATAACAGTCTTTTTCTTTTCAATTTGAACAATGCTGTTAAAGAAAAGAAAAAGTATTTCTGTTTGCTGTTCACTGAATATGAAAGTCTGAGCCAGAGTTCTTCCTTTAGCTGAACTCTAAATCTATATATTTCACTGTAGAAAGAATTTCATATAATGGACTTTATATTTCACACTTGCAGTCCATAAAGACAGCATATATGAATACTGTTGGGTAGGATTTCATATATTCCCTGAACTTCATGCCCTCAGAACCACAGAAAGCTGCTTTAAAAAAATCTAAAGGAAAACTTGTTTCTTGGAAATATGATAAATTTCTCTTCAGGAGCTGTGAATGTGTGAATTATCTTACAGACTGTCACTTTATTCATGCCTCTTTCTATTTCCTTGCCCTGGCTGCAGCACAGAGGAGTGGCAGCATGATGCCCAAAGCCAAAACATTCAGTGCAATGTGTGCGAGGAGTCACCCGGCCTCGGTTTGGGATGTGCGTGTCTGAGTCGTAAAACGCTGTCTTTTTTTGTAGCCATAATCAGCCCATCTCTGAGTCTGACTTCATCCTGACCCGTGGACTCCTTTGATTTGAGCCAAAAACTGCAAAAATTCAGTTTAAAGTTGACTTAAGTTGGCAACACAGCCGAGTTCACTGTGATGAGTTACATTTCCTCACCTGAGGGGGATTGACCATCCCCTGATCGAGCTTCTCTTGTTGTTGGGTGTCACTCTGAATAAAGTGAGCTACGCTCCCCTGATGATATCAAACATGTTTGATATTTATAACTTGACTTTGAGAGTTGTGATTCTGAAGTTAATCACAAAGTTAAAAAAAAAAAAAAAAAAAACTCCCATAAAAACAGTAGAAGTGCTCATTTTGTCCATGTTCCTGGTCGTAATCTTTGCATGAAACTCTATTGCATTCATTCCTCACTCACTTCACATGTTGAGATATAGATGGTAGTTTGCCGTGTGACCTGCTGTTATGAAAGTCCCTGTTCCAGGGCTGGAGTTTTAGTTATTAGGTTAGTAACAAATATCTTTGGGATTTTGAATGAGGTTTTCTTACTTAGTGGAACAAAAGCCGGAAGTTCACTTTGGCTTTCTATAAATATGTGTAAGTACCCACATCAGGTAGAAATCCAAGTATGGACACAGATAGTACTCTTGCACTGCATTCTCAGTAAAACACTGTAAACAGTGTACCATGGGTGTGTGGGGGCTCAGTACTGCAGCAGACTGTTTTTAGCATCTTCCCAATTAAAAAATAAATGTGTGTGTGTGTGTTATAGAGCTACAGTATGTCTTTCTTCTTAGCTTGAAGTTTACAGACCTTACAGGTACACACAGGAGATAAATTGCATAATGATGCATTTTCAGCATCTAACGCAGCTCCAGGCAGTGACTCAGCAGAAAGGTGAGTTTAGAAGCATCTACATTACACTGAAAATTTAGTGTGAGAAACATTTGTGTGATGCAATTCATTTTTTAAACGCCTCTTCGTACCTTCAAAGTCCTCCGCAGAGTCCCCAGCCTAAAGGTGGTAACAGATGACTCCTCTCTCCGTGTGTCTCTGACTGACTCTGATGACTCCTATATTGATTGACGAGTTTTTTTTTGTTTTTTTTTTATCCCCTCCCCTTCAGTTTTTTTCTTCAAGGGCCCTCTGAGCTGAATGATGGCTGCTCGCTGCTTCTCTCATCGACCTGACAGCGTTTCAAGGTTTTTCCACAAATCCCCAATGTGCGCTCCAACGGTCTCCACACCATCTATCCTGATGGCCAAAGCCCTAGAAGTTGATATATAGGAGCAATATTGTCTTCAGCAGGAGACGGGGATTAATGTGACCGGATCAATGTGGATCCCAAGCACTGTGGATAACAATGTGTCCCACGGACAACAAAAGTATGACATAAAGGATGTAGATGGTCAAATTTCCACCCTGACTAATGCTGACTACATTCAGACATACACTAAACGACCTGACTGTTCCGCCCTCCGCAGTGCGCACGCTCTCGAATGTCAACGTTCTTGTCAACACAACGACTCCAGAATAATACATGACGTTAACTTCACACTGACACCGCAGGTTCCTCTTACGGGAGCAGGTGATTTGATTAGATTTCCGAGTCCCTCGCTGCATTAATTACCATATTAACAAGGGAAAAACTCATTAGCCCATGTAACTTCTTGTTGCTTTAAAGACTCACAGTTCATACTAATGCAGTTTATGGGTTATTTAAAGATAATGATGTTGTTTCAGAACGTTTGCGTAAAAATATTGTTTGACGTTAATATGTTTGATCGGCTTTCATTAATGATCTCATTAACCAGGCTGATTAAGTTAAACGTGTCAGAAGCATCAGGCAGTCAGTCTCTCACTAAACCCTGTTGGCATAGATGGGCTTCAGCCATGCAACCTAAAAAAAAAAAACACAAACATGAAACACCTGGGATCTAATTTGTCCCAGATTAAGTCAGAAGACTGGCTCAAATTCACAATGTGGACATAACAAAAAGACACAACTACTGCTGAATGATGATGCACAGAAGATTGTAGCCTGTGTGAGTGTGAATGTGTCTTTTTGTTTTTGACGTCAGTGTATGTGTGGGTGCTGTGCTTGTTGACTTGAATTGTGTTTTCATGTCAATGCGTGTGCACACGTCAGCGCCAGTGCGTGCATTTCACTTTGTGAGTTACCTGCAGCAGTGCATGTACATTGGTGTGAGTTTGTTTGTGTGTGTGTGTAAGGTCACTGTGACGAAGCAACTGCGATCCAGTGATATTGTTGTCAGTTTGGTTGATGACTAAACTCACCACACTCGAGCTCTTTAATAAAGTCGGTGTTAGCTGATTGTAAACCGCGCAAAATCTAATAAAGAGCTGGACAGAGCTGCTAACCCAGAAACTCTGACAGCATCCAGGACCTCCTGGACAGGGCCGCTGTAAGCAATGAGTACACACACTCACACAGTTGTGTGCACACATTGTCTACACAGCCCGATGAGGACATTTCTACACATTATTATCTTTATCCTTCATGTATTTTCTTTCTTTCTGCTCACAAGATTCCAGGATAATATGTCTGCAGCTTTATTTGCACGCACACCATGACAACCATCATCTGTGAAGCTCCTGTTTGTCAAACACATTTTCAGTTCACAGTGAAATCAACTGAAACCATCGGCGCTCAATGCTTTGTCTCCCTCTGATTGAGTTTCTGCCACAAATAGAAAAAAAATAGATGTATTATAGATAAATGTCAAATGTTACACTTAATTTCTCATTACTGGATCACAGACATTTTGCATTTAGAGGAAGATCAGAGAAACTGCACAACAAAATATGATTTACCAAAAAGCTGATTGACATTGACTTCTGACTTTAGCACGATTCAAAGGATAGACTGCACGCGAGAAATTCACACAATCTGCGCTGCAAAAACTGATGCATTATAGATTCAGATTTCAAATATAGTTTTATTGGCTTGATTATGGATTTCATTATCTAGTAGCTTCAATGCGGGGGTGTTTGACTTAATTCAAGTAAATGTAGCCAAGGGATATATCTGTGACAGGACACTTTGACACTTATTCTAAGCTCTTTTAATATAGAGCTTAAAACTGAACGCTGATGGAAATATCATTAGGTTTGAAAGTATTGGACAAATGGAAATTTGGGTCCAGTGATGGAGTTAGAGGGAAGATAAGAGGATCACTGAGTCCCTGAGATGCATCCTCTGGGGCTCATGAATGGCTCTACCAAATTTTGTCCCAGTCCATCCGGTAAATGCTGAAATGTTTCACTGGGTGAGTGGAAACATTGGTCAGCTGGTGGTGGTGGGTGAAAATTACAGAATAAAAGCCTCCGGCTCTGTAGAAGCATTTTCCAGCCTCTTTTTAATCACTGCATTTCTGTTTGTTTTCTCCACATTTCTCCTTTTCTCTCTATGTGACCAAAGAGAGACCTTTTTTTTTTCAAAGTTGCACAAACTTGTATGTTTGTCTTGCTTTTGCTTAGTTTCTCTCTTTGCTGTCTTCACTGACTCCATATAACGACTGCACAAAAGTTATTTCAAACTTTTTTTTTTATTTTTCACCTCGTTTAGTCTGAAACAGAAACCAAATGTTCTTCTAAAAAAAAAAAAAAATCTAATTTCATTGTCTCAGTCTCCTCCATTTTTGTGGGGTCAGTCTGAACACTGTGGTCTGTGTGTGTCTGTCTGGTTTTCCACGTCAGTCTCTGTCTCTCTCAGATTCCCACATTTCTGTTGCGACCTTCTCCTCCTGGTGGGTGTCGCTGTGCTTTTCATATTTTATAAAAATATAAAAGACAACTGATATCTGTGTTTGTTAGGAGCTTCCCTCCAGGGCTGAGCAGTTCTAATGAAAACAAAAGAAAGGATAGCTAACTTTAAAATGACAGTTTTGTGTGGCCCCGGAAAACTCATCCTCTCGGGTCCCATGACTCATACTTGGGCATCAAGAACAATTCATACAGTTGTTGTCAATCGAGGCTGTCTTTGAGACACATTTCATCATTTTAAGTATTTATTGCTGTTATTATGTTGATTGTTTAAATTTGAATTTCTCTACAATGTCAGGCCACATTACTACACTCTGAGTTGAACCTCTGGGGATCCAAATTTGAAACGGGTTTGCTTTGAGGAAGTGTTTCTCTTTGGGCTGACAAAGGCTCTTTAAACTACAGAATGATTGTGTTATTGTCATGAGGGGATCCACCACAATGCATCTGGGGTCTAATTCACTTGCACAAGTATTTCCTATTCTCATACTGTTTGGAGGCAAAATTTTCAAAGAAAACCTTTAATACACAACATTCCCAGTACCCCACAAAAGTTGTAGTAGTCCTGTTGTGTGTGTCTTGTCTGTGTAGTCATGTGGCAGATAGCAGAATAAGATTACTATTTCAGATAGATATCAAGCACAACTCTCTACACTGTTGACTTTTTTTTCACTTCTGCCAAGACAGTTTACTTTTGTTCCTGCTTGCCTGTCTTCTGCCTGTCTCAACATTGCCTTTTGGGTATACATAGTACTATTATGAAGTATTTGTCAGTTATTTGTTTGTCAAAAACTTTGACAAACACATGACCACAATTCCAACTGCAGCCAAACTGTGCTGAATGATTTTATTTGGTGGCCCATGAAGAGAATGTGCAGAGTTTAAACATTAATAGAAATGTTTTCCAAATCTAAAAATGTTGCAAATCATCATCAAAATCTAAAGAAATATTTCATCAAAACGTTTTCTCATCCAGTGTTGCATATGTTTTGCTGTTACCAGCACACTTTGCTCTGCAGTACACTGTGCAAGGAAAGCCTCTATCTCCAAACTAAAATGACAAATATAGAAATGATATAGAAATGATATCAGATTTTATGAGATGTAGCTAAACAAGTAGGTTGTGCTGCCCGGTTAGGTTAGCTCAGTTGGTAGAGCACGAGACTCAATCTCTCAGGGTCGTGGGTTTGAGCCCCAGTCTGGGTGGCACTGCCTCCCATGGGCCCACCACCATTTGGGATAGGTGCTGTAGGACTTCGGTGCATTGTGGACTGGGCAGCAGTCGCCCCCGCGACCTGGGCCTGGATGTCAGATAAGTGTCAGATGATGACATGACAGTTAGGTTGTTTGGCAACACATATAAGGTTCTAAATTACCACAATATTAAAACAACACACCTGTAAAAAGGAAGTTTGGTCGTATTTATACCAAAACCTTTCTCAAGAGTAAGTGTTGTAAAGTCCTAGTGAACCTCTTGCCAGTGAAGACAGTGAGCAGAGATTCTAATCGATTTTGTGGTGCATTCTGGAAGCTGAACTTTCGTTGCACTGGAACTCCCTGATCAGTTCGCTGCCTGGTGAACTTTGAAAAGCACTGTTACACTAGAAAACCCATACAGGCTCATTATCTGCATGTGGCTACATACAAGGTCTCAGATCATACAGTTTTCATGGGGCTGTGTTCTTTAATTTGGCGAAATCAAAGATATGCAGATATCAGAGGAGGGAGGGAGAAAAAAAAAGACAAAGACAGAGAGAGACAGAATGAAGAGTGATAGTGCAGCCCAAGATGGAGCAAGTGAGTGAGGCACATGTTAAATTATTCTCTTTTGATTTGCAATAATAAAGCCATTTGATCAGTGGAATATGTCCCCATTTTCTCCCCCTGGGGCGACTGTACAGCTCCCTCCAAATATCTCACGCCTCTGTGAGTTCCAAGGCTGCAAGCTCGGGTGAGTGGGGACAGAATTAAGAATAAAACAATATTTGCTCCAAAGTTAACACTGCTCAGCCCTGGAGAATGAACTGTGGGGTTTTTTTTTTGTTTGTTTTTTTTTGACTGCAAATCTTTGAATCTACAAGAATATAGTGTCTGCTCTTCGGAGCCACCTGGATGAGATTCAAATGCAGATTTCTTTTTTTCTTTTTCCTTTATGTATGACTTTCAAAACAAATTGTGCTGCCAAAGCAAGTCTATTGCATTAGATCACATCAGTAATTAGAATGTCTGCCAGTTTGTCTTTAAGTCCTCGCTTCAAACAACTCTCCAAAACCACTCAGAGGAGAAATACCAATCTGATTCCATTTGCTGTCTATTTACACATTAAAACTTGCAGTCTGACACTTTTAAATCAGCAATATGTGCATAAAAAAACCAAGAAGAATATGTCTGAGGCAGGTAAGAAACCAAAAAGGAGAAAAAAAAAAGATGCAGATCAAACACAAAAGCGAATAATGAAACAAATGCTGTCCTTCATCACAGATCAATACTTTGGTTCAAGTTTTCCAAATAGGTAACTCAGATACGATTGTTTTGGTGCAGTTCAAACCCCGGTCTGAGCTCTTCTGTGCAGAGTTTGCATGTTCTCCCTGTGCCTGTGAGGGTTTTCTCTGGCTTCCTGGATGGTACCACTGTGGGTCCCCCTGCACATGTGATCAGATCAGACTGTTGACTCGTTGGTCACATTGAAAAGCATCATTGTGTCCAGTTCTACTATGAGAAACCTTGGAGTCATTTTTGACCAGGACATGTCCTTTTGCCTTCCATGTAAAACATCTATAGGACAGCCTTCTTTCACAGCACAATACTGTGAAAATTAGAAACATTCTGTCTCATGTCTCAGGATGCTGATAAAACTAGTCCATGCATTTGTTACCTCTAGACTGCACCACTGTCACTCCTCATTATCAGGATGTCCCAATAACTCTGTGAAAAGCCTCCTGCTCATCCATAATGCTGCAGTGCAAGTACTGACAGGAATTAGAAACAGAAATGATATTTCTCCTGTGTTAGCTTCTCTGCATTGACCTCATCCAAAATAGAACCCAAAGTCCTCTACTTCTGTACAGAGCCTTTAATGACCAGGCTCCATTGTATGTCAAAGATCTCACAGTTCCCTGTTATTCCAAAGGAACATTTCACTCTCAAAATGAAGGTTTACTTCTGGTTCCCAGAGTTAGCAAGAGAACAATGGGAGGCAGAGCCCTGAGCTGTCATGCTCCTCTCCTGAGGAACCACATCCCAGTTTGGGTTCAGGAGGCAGATCCCCTCTCTGCATCTGAGATTAGGCTTAAAACTTTCCTCTTTGATAAAGCTTATAATCAGGTCTGGCTCAGGTGAGCCCTGAACCATCCCTTAGTTATGCTGCTATAGGCTGAGGCTGCTGGGAGAACTCCCATGATGCACTGAGCACTTCTTCTCTCCCCTCTCCCTCCATCCCTCCCTCCCCAGGCATTTATATCACACTAATGCATGTCATTAACTTTGTGTCTTCTCTCTCCTGTACTGTGCTCTTCCTCTCTGTCCTCTCTCTCTGTCCTCATTCTGCAGGTATCTCTGACTCCAGAGCTGCGACTACTACTCAACACTCCTTCTTCTTCTTTTTCTTCTTCTTCTTCTTCTTCTTTTTTTTATTATTATAATCATTGTCATTATTATTAATTGGTGCTGCTACCATTGCATTGTTACTATTCCTAATGTTTTTACAGCTGTAAGTATCACTATTATTATTATCAATATTACAACTGCTCTCACAGTGCTTGAATAAAACAGTATATAGAGCTGTTCCTGGTCTCCCTCCCTTCTTTCTCCCCCTCTTTCTCCTCTCTCTCCCAGTTCTCTCACTTCAGCCTAACTGGTCGAGGAAGATGTCGACCCACCAATTAGTTATTGTTGACAATAAGAAAAATACATAAAATCACCAAACTTGATAGAAATCTGTTTAAATGTTATTCCAAAAGCTGTACAAATTGAATAATGAAAGTAGGGATTAAAAACTCTCTCCATATGCAAAGTTGAATTTTAATATACATGAAAATGTCACAGTCTGCTCTCTGTGTGTCTTCCCACCTGGACTCTGTGTGTTTCCTGTTTTATTTTGAAATACCCTTCCTTATGTGTCTGTTGTCTCTTTACTTCAGGTGTTTGTGTGATTTTTCTGGTTCACCTGTTTCTCATCAGTTAATTAGTCTCTGTGTATCCCTGCCTTCCCTCCTTTCAGCTGCTGGAGTGTTGTGTTTCCTTGCTTTGTGCTTTTTGTCTTGATTTCCTGTGTCTGCCTGTGTTTTGGACTCTTTGGATTCCTGCTCATTAACTTCTGGATTTTTTTTTTTTTTGTCCGTTTGGATTGCCTTTTTCTGGTTTCGACCCTTGCCTGCTTCACCATCCCGTAAGCCTTTCTTTTAATAAATCACTGGACTGGACAAGCTCTGCCTCAGGCATCTGTATTTGGGTCCTATCCTCTGTGTTGCTGTAACCCTGCTTGCACTGGTTGTGACAGAAAATCAGTTAAACACACTGGATTTTGCATTGATCCCCGTGTTTGATTGCATGGATGTGATTGGATGCCGCATTTAAAAATAAGTGATTAGTCTCACATTCAGTTTCTGCTCGTTTTCTTGAGGGTGAGATTAATTACCTTTTACTCTTGTTTCTGGAACTTCACAGCTTCAGGCCAGATGGAATTTAAAAAAAAAAAATTGCACTTAGAATAAAATGTTTGGTTTCAAGATGACTGCTCAAGCAGCTACTCTTAATCTAAGAGGTATCATGGCACAGATCCACCTTTACCAAAGCGAGGACTGAGGATTTAACAACTTAGTATGTTACTTTCCTGCTGCATGGCCTGTTTTATTAGAGGCGTCAAAAAAGTCTCAAGTACAAAAGCAGGTCATTGACTAAGAAAAGGAAGAATAAGGTGGCCCCTTATTCAGAGAAGGAGAGCGAGGGAGCTGTGGAAAAGGCGAGCAGTGGGCCTTATAAAAAGGCTGCGCTGAATGAATGAACAGCAGCGAAGAAAGCGGGAGAGAAAGAACATGGAGGGAGAAAGAATAGGAGAAGGAGAGAAAGGAGAGGCTTCTCTTTAATAGAGTCTTATAAAAAGCTTTGTGAATGGCCTCTGTCTGTCTTTCCCACACAGGTCGTCACAGAAGAGTCCTCTCCACTTGAAAAGGAGGGGGAAGCTGAATAGACTCGAGGCCCTCTTCGTTCTGATGGAGAAACATTCCTGCTTTTATTGAAGGAGCACCAGAGACTCGATTTCAAGAGTGGCAGAGGGAAGAGAGCGAAAAAAAAGGTAAAAACAAAAAAGGAAAAAAAAAAAAAGAATGGGCCAGATAAAAAGAGATTAGAGTAAAAATGAAGAAAGGCAGGAAGGAAAGAGGAAAACAAGAGTCAGAAAAATTGAGAAAATCTCAGCAAAAGTGAAGAAAAGAAAAATCAAAGACATGAAAGCTTTGTAATTCTGTTTCTCCAAAAAGGTTTTTTTTTTCTTTTTTTCCTAAGCTTGTCACAGCAAAATCCTAAACTTTATAGTGTAGCTGCAGTTGGAAGATAGCGGAACGGTTGAGTGGTTACAGAGACCAAAGAGCAGCACTTTCAATATGAATGTGGCTGCATAAATCAGCGCACAGCCGAATAAAAAAAAAAAAAAAAAGTCTTTAAAATGCCACACGTACACAGCCTCTCACTCTCTTTTAAGTACGGTTCAAAACAGCACATTCTCCCAGTCATACAAACATGCTCCAAAAATGAGCATGCATTTTGAAAACCTGCAAACCGATTCACACACACACAAACACACACACACTCGTGCACGTCGAGTTTGCTCACACATACAAAAAGCTTTTTAAAACCAATGCAGTTTTGCGCTGCAGCCAATCAAATGCAAAGGGTCAGAATGAAAGACTATTGAACGTAAAAGTTCTTTAAAAAGTGGCATTAAGCAACACATAATGACGGGGGGGGGGGGGGGGGGGGGGCATCCAGTTTTTTGACATTTAGGGACACATTAAAGAAAAGAATAAGAAGAAAGGATGTCTTGAATAAATGCGATGCGTGAAAGCTTTTGGATGAGTCAGAGGCTCCCATTGGAAAAACAAAATGTGTTTGACCTGATGGAGAATCCTCCATCGCCCATTAATGATAGAAAATGGTAGCAACATGGTGTGCAAGGTTCTTTTGACCTCTTTTTTTTTTTCTTTAATACTTTCCCCTGTTGCTTCTTGGCTGTGGATGACATGTCAAGAGGAAGCATTTTGACCTGACAAAGATCCATTCATATTTAAATATTTTTCCCCTTGAATGCCCACCCTGACTTCTCTTTATGTTTTAGATGATGTGAATGGCAGTAGCTTATTTTTTTTTTTTTTTGAAATCCTTTCAAGATTTCAGCTTTTCAGCTAGTTGCAAAGTTCTCTTCAACCCTAAAAGCAAAAGAGAGAGAGGAAAAAAAAAAGGTTACGAGTATAAAATGAGCACAAAGAGGAGGATGGAAGAAGATCTGTAATTTGGCTGGAATCATTTTCTTTTATTCTGTTGTCAAAGGTTTTCAGCTGTGGGAACGTAAATAGCCACTGACCTTGTATTTATCTGATTCGACTTTTTGGGACAAACACTGAAAGCATGAGTGAGAAACCCGCCGACAAGCGCCAAGTGAATTTCCTGTCACAGTGTAGTCATGTAGCAAAGGTTCAGGGTTTGTCAGATGGACTCTGGGTGGTCAGGGTTTATGTGTTTGTACATTTTTTTTTTTTTTTTTTTTTTTTTTAATAGATTTGTATATTTAGATTCAGAGGTGAAACAGGCAGCGGCTTCAGCTCCTCATGTTACATAAAACTCCACTTAGTGAGATCTGAAAGCTGCTGCAGATAGATAATCCATCACAGTCAGCATATTCTCCACCGTATTTATTTGTCAGACTTGTTGTCGTCGTACAGAATAATGCAGCTGCAAACAAAGAACAATCTTCCTGTTGTGTGTGTGTGTGTTCAAGGGCAGTCTGACATCTCAGGTTCATCCCCCTTTTTATTCTACCAGGACGTCTCAGTTAGCTGCCAAACAGAAAATAACACAGTGCACATTGTCCTTGTCTCACGGTCTTCAGAGTTTGATTTCTTTTGACACCACGACTGGTTTCAAATCTCTTAATATTCTTAATATTTACATCTTAAATATGGACCTGGCAGAATCTTGACTCAGTCCAACCCCAGTTCAACAAAACTTTTACATTTGCTGTTCACAGTAGCTGATATGTCTTCTGGCAAAAACAGGGCGGGGTGACTTTATGTTTATGGCTTGTTTGAAGTAAACAGAAGAATGTGGTGCTTAGTAGGAGCAGTGATTGCTGCACAGACGAGGAAGGAAGATCACCACCTACACAGACTCGACAGAAACAGACCATCAAAGCATAAAGACATCACAGAGTTAGACTGGTGCTAAATGCACACTGCTTTAGGGTTTTGCTAGCAGAGATAAAACTGTGTCTCTGTTTGCTTATCTCCCTGTGTTATCTGTATTTGCCAAGATAGCAATTAGTTTCCTTACAGTAGTTGGCCTTTTCTCACCGTCCCTGCTGCATCTGTACCAAAATAGTTACACTTGACCTTTGTGCCATTCTAATCCCTTTATTCTCGTCTTTGTTTTTGTCTTTTATTTCTTGGTCTTTGTCACTGTCTCTGCTCTCTGCATAGAAACAGATGGTTAAAAAAAAACCGAGCTGCATGTACGCAGATGCATTGCCAACGTGGCGTATCTGACAGCTAAGACATTGTTTTTTTTTTTTTACCAAATGAACTTTTGACAGTGAGAGCAGTTTAATTGATTGGCTGGAGTCATAACTCGGAGCTCTAACAGAGTCACTTTCTCACAGTTCCAATAAAAAAATGATCTGCAACCTCCATCAAACAGATAATCATTAATGTGCTTTAGTGACTCTGTCAGCCAGAGAGCTTCAGAGTAAAATCACCACACTGATTTTCAATCAAATGTGTCGCCCTGGCATCGTCACACCCTCTATACACTTTATCAGTTTCCTATTGATGATACTGTATGTGACTGTATTGATAAGTCCAAAGTTTAAGGAGCTTAGCAGGTTGTGAGTTTCACACCATCCTGATGCTGGTGTTACTGCTCAGCTCTGTGTGCGTCCTCACTGTAACTTATGTACTTAAGTAATCCTTGACTTTGTACTGTCAGACCCACTGGTGGGTTATGAGGCTGAAGAGGTAGGTCACAGTTTCTCATAATGATGAATGACTGTGGATGGTGTAACCATAGATGAGGACGACCTGAGCGCAGAGACTCATAAACTCATGTCCAATGTTTATTCAGCAGCCTGACTGCATTAAACTGTGTGAGTTACTTTACAGATACTATGATAAGGAGGATGAAGACACTTCTCTTTTTTCTCACACACATTTTAAAGCTTACTTTGCTGTTGAAGCTTTAGTGAATGCGAGTGTGAGGGAAGCTTATGCTCACTGCTTTTCTCTGTAACTTTCATCATTAAATGTTATTAGAGAGTGAAGTTTGCTGCCAGTTTCATAATATCCAACATGGAAAGGTGTTAAGCCGGGACTCTGATTTAATTCCTGTTTGCTCACACGCTGTGTGAAGTTCGTGAATTGGCACTTTCACAGTGTTTCATGTTGTCAGATTAACAATGAGGGGCTTCAGTCACAGGTAGAAGATAATTCTTCTCTTTACCTGCTGATTGTTAAGATGGAGGATGAAACGATTGTAGCCATGGAGCTTTAAAAATTCTGTCCCTGCATCTGTTATTCTAAGTGAATTTCCCTGGATTGTGTTTTGTCAGCTCAGTGGCACCTGAGGCAACATGCCCTCATGTAGCCTCTTGTATTGTGTTACCACAGAGCTGTTTTCAGTCTGAAAGAACTGGCTGTGTCCACTCAGATGTGTAGCGGGGTCAGCACCACGGACAGTGCTTGTCACAGTGGTATAGTCGCCTTGGCTTTCGTTGTGTTGCTGAACCTTAATTGGTTTTCTATTCTGGGCGTGTGCGATACACACATCACCAGACAAAGCTGAAATGGGAACAGCTAAACTCTCTTTCACCTTATTCATTTATTTATTTATTTATTTATGAGGCCAAACATGTTTTTAGACACTGATGTGATGTGATGACACCATTCTACGGAGGGATTTTTCTTTTGTGATTTAAAAGTCGGAGTGAGTGTCATGAGAGAAAGTTCACATTTTTAGTTTGTCTCATGACCATCATGGTGGCGTTACTGTCAGTGAACTTGAATGGGCCACAGGGATAAATGAGGGAGTTGTAACTCCCATCGCATGTGATCCCTTCCTTTTAAAGAGAGGTAGTAAAGAATCCCACCTTGAAATGATCAGTATCATCTGCATAATTCCATAAATCTCTACTTTCATTAAGAAAAAAAAAAGCTTCACTTTAGTCTGAGCCGCAAAACTTTTGAGGGAAACTGCATCGATTAACATTAAAGTGATTGTACATTGATACAAAAGATGAAAAGAAGGTAAGAAAACCAACCACGACAGCTTTTTGATCAGGAACGGTTAATTGGTCTGCTGGGAGAGTAATTAATCGCTACATCAGTGCGTAAGTCAATTGATTCTCTATGATTAACTGCATCTGCACCCAGATGAAGCACAAAAATGGATAACAACTTCTCTAAGTTCTTCCCTTTTAGGCTCCATTACTTGAATGTATCTCCGCCGCAGCATGTCACTTTAATTGATCGGGTTGCAGTTAATTACACAGCGTGTCCCAAAAAAACAGGGCAGAGATGACCTTCTCGCCCCTATTAGCCCTCCCTTAAAATCAATACTTGAAGTTGAGGGAATAAGGGGGTTACTGCTATTGTTATTGGGCCTGTGAGGAGCAGCACCTGGAGATGAGTTGAGTTTAAATTGCTTTGGGATTATTAAAAGGTTCTGGTGGCGAGGCCTTTGGAGAATAATATCTTTGAGAGGGAGAAACAAAAAGAGAAAGTGACTGGAGAAAAAAAGAAAAAAAGGAAGAGTAAAGGAGTGAAAGGCAGAGAGAGAGAGAGAGAAGTTATCTTGGGATCTGCTGATAAGAGCACCCGTCCTTTCCTCCTTGTATTCTATGGAGACACCTAATTAAAGTCCCCTGAAATAGAGGTGACCACACCTGGCCTGATTATAAAGTGAGGTTATTAATCTAGATTCCACATCTGGTTAAAGCCCTGGGAGAGTTGGGGGAAGTCTCAGCCATTCTAACTTTGGTCCTTTTTTTTTTTTTTTTAACAGGAGTCGGCTCACGAGGATTTTCCTCTCCTATAACTTTCTTCTTCTCATTTACCACAAAAGTCAATAGCCCATTCAGGCCTATTTGTCTGATAGAGCACAATCCTGTAATCGCACACTCAGAAAAAAAAAAAAAAAAAGCAATGCCAGCAATTTCGTAATATACACTGTCACTAAAGCTTTAGGCTGCCACAGGCTTTAGATAATGATTAGCATTAAAAAAAAAAAAAAAAAACACTCATTAAAAGTCCCCCAGAGGTAACCTTTGAATTTACCTTCACCCACTGAACTGTGTTCCCCCATTACCATTTTCATGCAGCATATAATGTACAGTGGCATCAATCATAGAAACACTCCATCCTACATCCATCCTGCATTACAAATGTTCTGGCCTGTGCAGACCAGCAGTCCTCACGTGTTGTTCAGAAAGGCTGAACAAGCATATTATAAGACTAAATTAAAGTGTGATCATTGCCAGCAGGGTTGGGGTCAATTCACTGAGAGTTCAGCAAACCATAGAAGTTAATGTGCAGAGTTAAAAAGTGGAATTAAGCATCTGAGGAGCAGAACCTGATTGTACCTGCAGTTATATAGCATAATGCAATTCTGCATTGGCTTCAGCTGCAGGATTTTAACTATCCACTAAAAAAAGCACACTATAGGAACAAATGGCAATTGTGTAAATAATAATAAATAAAATAAAAACCAATCTTCCGTTCAGTTCATCCCTCCCCATGTATGTAAGCTATATGCTTTTCAAGTCTGCAGCATACAGCAGAAGCTTGAAGTAAGTTTGACTGGATGTGTTTGGCAGCAACGCCACATGGGAACATGGCACATAATCACTTTGTATTTTCTATATGACATTAACTGCATAAAAAAAGATAGGCTACTGTTTTCTGTATTCGATAAGCTGACAGTATAATGTTAATAAGGTAATAAACCAGGACATAGGATGCAAAATGGAACAACAGTGTCTGAGCTGTGGACAAAAAACACAAACTTTGTGTCGTTTAAAATTTGCCTTTTAGTTGTGACATTACGGTGGTAAAAGGGTAACTACAACCCCCAGACTCCCTCCCAGAATAAAGAGGTAACTACTGTCTCTGACTCTGTCTCTGATGGACAGACAGGGAGTCAGGTGGAGCTTTGACAATTACTAGAAGCACATTTATGTCCCCGTTGAGAGTTACTGTGTGGGTGCCTGTGTTACTGCTCGGCTAGCAGCTCTACTGTGAGAGGCTCTCCTGTGTGTATTTCAGTGTGTGTCAGTAAATAGATGCAGCCGTGCTGTTTATTGCGGTCAGAGTTGCCTGTTCAACAGCCTTACATATCTTGTCAAGTTGGGTGCAGCACAGTTACCGGTGGACCCACACGTGTTTACCGCCAGTGCAGGGCAATAAATCTTGTGCATGTATGGTATTTTTCTGTCGGTGTTTATAAGGCTTGCTAATGCTAATGCAGTAAGGAGCTGTGTGTGAGAGGCATGGTCAGCCAGTGTTCTGGTTTTTATACTGCTGTCACAGTCGTTACCTCAGTGCCTCAGAATTCAGCTGGCTCACACACGCTAACTAAGAAAAAGCACTAAGCTGAAAACGAGCTTTAATGACTTCCACCCTCTTGCACTTACCCCCCGCCCTCATGGAGTGCTTTCGAGAGGCCTGGTCCCAGCTCACTTCAGAACCTGCCTACCACTCGTGACTGTATGGCCTCCTCCCCTCAGGGAGGTGCTGCAGGACCTGCAGGCTCAGGAACAGCTTTTTCCCCTCACTAAACTCTGCACCAAGGTGATACCTAAAAGAAGAAAAGGAAAAAGAAACATAGCATGATCGCACAGAACCGTGGGAAGATGCCCTTCTTTGTTTAATTCGAGGACACATATGGAGTTCAATTGCTTCACTGGAGCCCACCTAGGCTAACATCTGTTTCAAAACCCTTCTTCTGGGTTGCTGCAAAATCTGCCACCTGTTCTGGAAAAAAATAAAATAAAATAAAATAAAATAAAATAAAATAAAATAAAATAAAAAAAATATATATTTATATTTATATTTATATTTATATTTATATTTATATAAAATAAGAAGAGATGTTATTGGTACATTAAGAAAAGACAAAACAGAAATGCAGGGAACACTTGAGGGTATAAAACAATCAATTTCTTCTGTTTCCAAAGAACACGGGTGAATCCAAGTGACTGATATGATCCTTTAATGCTTTCATCGATTCTATCTACCTCATTAATTCAGGTAAATAAAAATTCAGTGGCTCATTTTCTCTGTCAGGTGACTGTGTGCACTGTAGTTTTCAGTAGGCATGCATACAGGCGTACAGAAAACATAACTTAAGGAATTAACAGCAATCACAGCCTCATCCATAAACTCTGCTTTAGTTTCCAGAAGGCAGTCATTTGAGGATTAGAGGCATATGGGATCTTGGCAAGGCATTGCATCTGTGTGTGTCTGTCTGTGTGTGTGTGTTTAAGTAAAACATTCTAGCGCAGAAACACAAAGCTTCCTCTAAACTGTTTTGACTTCCTTAAGGGAAGGATTGTCAGTTTATATAGGATTGGGAGTATATAGGCTTCTTGGCAGGACTGGGCGGATTAACACAGCAAAGGAGAACATTTGATGGGAGCAGAAAGATGATGTGAGTGCATTAGGAAACCAAACAAAACAGATTAGCCTGCCGTCACTGTCTCTGCAGCTCTTTTCTGGGAAAATTGCAGGATTGTACCTCCTTTTTTTTTTTTTTTTTTTTTTTTTTAATTTATTCTCCTTCCTTACCAAGATGTCAAACTCTATCGTGATTCTCCATTTTCTTTTTCCTCTGCTACCTTCTGTTGCTTGCTGTATTCCTTGTACTTTATTCCCTTTGTTTTGCACACCTGACTTCCTGCATCCTTGTCTTCCTCTTTTTTCTGCATCCAAACTTTCTCCACCTTCACTGTCTCTTCCTGTCATTTCTCTCAGGGATTATCTGAACCCAGACGTCCTGCAGCTCATTCTCTAAGTAGCCTCACAGCTGCTACAGTGCCTCAGCTTTAAAGTCTGGATGGACGGATGGATGGATGGATGGATGGATGGATGGGAGCGCAGGTTTTCTCTCTGTCTCCATCTCACACTGAGGCCTTTGCTATTTTCTTCTCCTCCTTGCTGCATCTCAACAGGAAAGGGATGTAATGTTCTTTGATCGCTATTCTTTCCACTTCTCTCCTCCTCTATCTCTCTTCCTCTCTCTCTCTCCCTCTCAAAGCAGAGATTATGGGGCTGTGCAGAAAAGACAATATTCCCAGGGTTTGCCCTTCATCCTCCCTCCATCTCCCCTAAAACCCTCCCTCCCCTCCCTCCCATGTGATCTCTTCATCCATCACCTCTCCTTATATTATGTTTCCTCATTTTCTTCATTTTTCCTTACAGCTGCAGCGTAGTATCATTTATTTTTAAAAGATGTGGCCTGAGGAAGACTTTTTTTCTCTCTCTCTCTACTATTGATGCCTCTCCATCCTGTTTTTCCTCTACTGGTGTTCCTTCTTTTTCCCCAGACAACCACTACTTAATGGTCCTAACCTTTGGACTTGTAAAGGTCATCGTCCATAAAGCGAGTGCTTCTGCTCGTCATTAGCAGAGGAGTCCTGGTGTGCCAGCAGTGGTGGCGTGCGTGTGTGTGTGTGTCTGTGTCTGTGTGTGTGTGTGTGTGTGTGTGCGAGAATTTCCTGATCACATTTAATCCATGGTGTACTTTTGTTGCTTCATTGAAAGCTCTATATAAGGCTCTAGTGGCTGAAATATACTGACATGAAACTGATCAGACACAGCACAGGTGAAGCTGCTTTGAAACTTACATCCCAGTTACTTCACACTACAGTGAAGTGAACTGAGGCAAAGTTGGCAGAAAATTACACTTTAAAGCCAGAGTGAACTGTGAATTTCCACAGCATTCCTCACTTCTTGTACTGCTACATCCAAACGCTGCCAGTCCACAAAACCAATACAGTTGATATCTATTAAATTCTCTGCCCATGCATATTAATCAGAAACGGCAGATAACAGGACCCTTAAAGCAGTAAATTAGTCAAATAATGCATAAATTTGTGTTCAGAGGATCCACATCAAGGGTTCTACTAGTAAGAGCAGATGGGGTGTGATCAAACTGGGAATTGTCAGGAAAAACTTTATCTTCAGGCTACAAATAGGACTGTGCTCCACTGATGTGGCCTGAAGTCCAATTTGAGTGATAGATCCACTCTTATCAAAATTCACAAAAAGTGAACTTGCAGTAGAATTTGTACAATGTTACTAATAGTTCACACAACAAGGTATGTTTATGAGTTAATGCCACTGGCCATTACTTGCCATTATTACTGTTAATTTAACTTTATTAGCATGTGGTTTTATAATTATGTTTGCTTATATTGTTTTATAATCTATTACATTAATTATTACTCTGAGACAGGTGTGACATGTGCAGCAAAGGGTGAAACCCAGACTCCATTACCTGTCTGCTCTATCCTGTTCCCATGGAAGGCTGATCTGTTCTCAGCTCTGTTAAGGTACTTACTACCTATTGAGTTATTAAGCAAAGTTAGTAAGTACCTTAACAGATCTGTTCTCAGCTCTGTTAAGGTACTTACTAACTTTGCTTAATAACTCAATAGGTGTGAATATAGAATGAATTATGAATCTACAGGATCCCCTCCCTGTGTATTTTCTGGCACTCGCTTATTTATTTATTTATTTATTTTATTTATTTAATTTCTTTTTTCCTGTAGTGTTGTGGCGGTGTAGTTGGTGTCAGATGTTTGCGGACAGCTGTCTCGGGTTAGGGTTATGATTTTGTGAGGTTGATGGTCGCTCTAGTTTTCTGTGCATAATTACCTGGTTAAAAGTGGACATGAAGAAGCAATTTGAGTTGGAGAAAATTTGGCAGATCACTAAACGAACGAAACTGGAGTCAGAGCAGTCCAAACGGCAGTTAATCCAAGAGGGCAAGCAGCTTTCAGTATGAAGGATTCTGCTTCTGTTAGTTCTGCACCTGTGGTGCTGATGTTGTGGCTAATTTACGATTGGTGTTGATGTTTAATGAGTGAGACCCAGATACCTTTTTTTCACTGTCTTTGGAAAAAAAAAAAAAATTGGTTAGATGCAGACAGGGTACTCCTGCTTCAGTGAATCCTCACTGGGTGAGCTCAGGGGGCTTATTCAGCTGTGGAGGGTTTGGGTTATGAGAAGGTGAAGTCAGCTGTTTTAAAAGCGTACAAGTTGGTCCCTGAAGCGTATTTCCAATGCACCTGAACCTGATTTGAATGTACGAATATCTCCTTTGAAAAAAAACAGCATTAAGTACAACCAACAGTGATAGAGAAATATTTACAGTAGTCTCAGTTCACACTTTCATGTTGGCAGATTTTAGTATGGCAACACTATAAGAAATCCTGTAATATTGTGCAACTCAGATAAATGAGATGGACTCACCATACATAGGCTACATTAGGTCTTGAGTTTTATCAATTTGAAAAGCTGGTCAAATCTGTGATAGTTAAATAATGATTTTGAGAGTTGGAAAGTTTTTGTTTAATGATTTTGATAAAGTGGATTGTTGTATTTGCTTTGGAATTGCAAACCGATGTAAAGTGTCTTAGTAAGGTGCTGGGCTACCACAGAACAGTTTCAGTGGATGGATGGATCAGGGATGAATGCCATTCAAGAGATATTCCCTTATTTGGTGCTTTGATGGTGGTGGAGAGCACTGTCTAACACATGGGTCCAAAATCTCCCCTTGGTGTTCAATTCAGTTGAAATATGGTGACTGTGAAGAGCACAGCATATAATTCACATCATTTTCATGCCCATCAAACCACTCAGGGACCCCTGGTGCCCTTACAACAGGTCCTGAGTGTCTTTGAACATGCTCACTGTGTCACTCAGGTGGTTGCAGTGCCTTTGCAGATCAAAATGTTTCACATGGCCTTCATCAGTAGATGGAACTGCCCAGTTCTCATGGCACTTTCACATATTTCTTTTCCGTGTTGGCTTTAGGGTTGAGTTCACTCAGAGTACATCCCCGGAGACAGCAGCTGACACAATCTCACCTCTAATTCTGTTTTTGTATTTGAGCAAGTTTTAACTAAAGTTGGTTCTCTAGTGTTTAAAGCTCCCATGTGGCAGTATCAAACCACCATGGCTCATTTATTTCTTCAAATATCAAATAGTCCCAAAATAAGATGCTATGATGGTGGATGGGACCCTCAATTTATAAACTGCATCCTTGGCATTTTTGTAGCCTCAGGTTACAAGTGGGTGTTACAAAGGCTCGTGCTGAAATAATCAATCAAATATCCTCTTTTCTTTGTCTTTAACGAGAATGTGCTCTGTGCCTCAGCCAATTAGGTGACAAATGCTTCACATTGCAGGACATAATAAATTTTTCCCAGAAGTTAGCCGACATAATAACATCACTGCAAAGAAGCCATTAGAACAAAAGCCATCAGTCATTTAATGATAAAAAAAGACAAGCAGCAGTCTGCTCTTTGCTGCCATGAGTTATGTGTAATTTGAGTGTGTGTACTGTACATCACATTAATTCAATACTGAATACAAGAAGAATGTTAATATCAAGTGAGATGACGCCTACGTTTCTTGCTTGTGTCCTTCACGTTTACAATGTCCACAGTACACTGTCACAAGATAACATCTAGAAAATAAATCACCAGACTTATTCTGACATTTACATTTGATTTATATTTGGATTTATATCTGATTTAGAGTCCGCTGAGAATTAGTAAAAAGAATTATTAGAGCAGAGAGAGAGAGATAATAGTATTTCAAAGAACCACAGGGAGACTGAGTGGTGGCAGAGGGGATAAAAAAAAAGAAAGATCCACAAAAGCGAACAAAACCTTAACCAGTAAATGCCCTCTACTTTTCTTTAACCTCCATCCCCACAATGTCCTTCATGAAGAAAATAGGTTTTCAAGCAAAGAAAAAAAAGGCTTCTTGGAGCACATCCATGCATGCAGATTTGCCAGGCTCTCTGTCAAAATTCATACTGTTTCCAAATAGCTTCCAAAATGATACAGCCCATAAAAAAGTGGAAAAAGCCCATTATCATTCTTATGGCACATTGGAAGATCTTCAACCCCTGCTATGGCCGATCGAGGGGCGGGGCGGGGGGCTTTCTAAAACTGAAACTCTGCAGGGAGCCCCAGATTCACCACTGACTGAAATGCTCTTCAGGGAAAACTATTCAGCAAAGCAGAGATTTGAAAACAACAATTCGAGAAATCAGCTTTTCTGTATGGAAATAAAACGCAAAAGTATTCATTAAAATATGATTTGCAGCGCTTACAGGAAATCCTACTCTAAAATACAACTCACCTGTGGTCGATAATCTTGGCAGATGTGTACTGAAAGAAAGATACAATTCTAAAAATCACATTTTGGTCCATTTGTTCAGTGGTGCACATGGATGAGGTCAAGTTAATGTCAAATATTATAAATTACAGCTGACTTGGTTTCTGCCTGCAATAAACTTGCCAAAAAAAAGGCTTTAGCTGGATGTTTATCAGCTGCTTGTGTGTGATAGGTCACTTAAGTACAAGTGATAGTCCCCCAGAAGCTGTGGTAATTATGACAGGAGCAAAGGAGGAAGTCAGGTGATGTTGTTACAGTGCAACAAAGTCTGTGTAATGAGGAGGTCGTGATGGATGATAGTGTTCAACAAAATATCAGACTTTAACATGGGAAGCTGCTGGTTGGTTCCTGTTTTCAACTGACAGGCAGTATGGTTTGTCGCCTAACTTTTAACAGGTTTATGATTGTAACCATGGTGACAGGTTACGCAATATTAACAAAGCAACCTTTTACCCAAATCATGATTTGATTTCTCACTATGACAAAGTTCTAATTTCAGCCACCACCTTGATCTTTCCCTTAATCTGACCAGGAGGATTTTTCCCCTAAGCTCAACCAAACCATGGTGCTGTCACATCATTAAAAAGAAAAACTGAAAGAAAATGGTTGATAGGCTTAGACAACAGGTTATGGGTAGTGCTGTCCCAAATATTTCCCTTTAATGTAAGTTTGATACGGATCAAGTTTACACTGCTACGTACTTCCTCAAGAAAATAGCTCGATGTTCACGCTCTGTAGTCCGAGACTGAAAAAAAGCTTTCACCTTCTACCACCTACTGGACTTTTCTGTGTTACCAAAGTAACTGTCAGCCATATTAACAAAACCATTAGAACCCTAAATAGCAACAAACCCTCTAACTCACTTGTCACTACCCTTTGACACGACACATAGGAACATACCAGGAGCAGGTACACTGGAACTTTATCGCCGTGGTAACAGTAAACAGGCAGTTAAGGTTGTTGAACAACCACAGTTTGGTTAGATTCAGGAACAATACCTATTATGTGCAGTTTAGGAAAAGATCATGGTTTGAATTAAAATAGATACTTCCTTCCTCCATCAAGGTTACAATAATAAACAATAATAATTGTTGTACTGTACTGTACCACTGTACTGTGTGGAAGTCCTGTGTTTTGTCAACCTATCGATCCACACCAGCCTTGACCATGTGGCCTTTGCTGCTCTGTTCACTACGGATACTGAAAGGTGTGCAGTATCCAATACTCAAAAACTTGAAATACTTGAAAACCTAAACTATATTCGGCGGTCTGCACCCGCTATATATAAGTGGAAAGTAACACTCAAACGTCCCAGCCAGCTCCACCATTTGGTAATTTACATGCTGACTCACTGGAGAGGCCTCCCAGGACGCTTGATATAACACAACCATCATTAATGTTAGTGGTTCTACCTGTGCTTTTCCTGCTGTAAGTCAAAATGAGTGCTGTGAAAAAGCTCTGTTGGTGTGTGTAATTGTTGTTTTGTGCACTTGTGCAGTTAATCTTAATTAAAACTGTTAAGAACTTCTACTTCTTTTTCATTGACTTAGACTCTTCTAAAGATACTTTGCATTTTGCTGCGTCATGTCCCAACATGCCCCGAGAAAAACAACAGGAAGACCTAACTGTTCACACATGCTGATATATTCCATTGATCTGACTGCTCTTGTAAATAGCCAGGGCTGCAGCATGCTGATTTGGGCCACTATCTACCTCCCTTTGCTTAGCAGTTTACAGAGGTGTTGTTTGGGCCTAACAGTTGGATTTATCAAAGGTGCGTGCTGCACTGATATGAAAAATGGAATCTATTGCTCTGATTTGTCTTATGGGAGCTAGTTAGTGATCTTTTCTACTTTCTCATGTGTTGTTTTAACCAACACAACTCTGGAGAAAACTTACAGAACTGCACACATACACAGGTCCAGGAACAAATCTTTAAAAGAGCTTTAGGTTTTTGAGTCAAGGAAAACCATATTTCTCCAATTTCCCCTCGGTGAAACAGATTGTGATACAACTAAGAAACAAATTAGGAACTCAAGTTTGTTTGGTTGTATACTCTGTTTGTACTGTAGTTTCCCTTAGGGTATCATTATCTTTGTAGTTATCTATTAGTATCCAGATACAATGTGAAAAACAGCTTTAAAAAAGATGAATCAACTTTTCAATGACATCAAGCACGAATATCTTAACACCCTTTATCACGACTTGGGTCTACAAGCACTTAAAGTCATTGTGTCTCAGTTGCGTGTGAGTAAAATGTGTTGCCAGTGTAAACAACTATTTTGATAAAAACTGAAGTGGACAACAGAAGAACCTGTCTAAAATGTGTCAGGTGTAGACAGAGGGAAAGATGGAGGGATCCTGGAGCAACATGCTGTCAGAGCTGTGCGAGGGGTTTAGTGCCAGTGGTTGGGTGTAGGGGTGGGTGCTGTGAAGGGGTTGTGCTTACACTAAAATGGGCCGCTAAGGTGTCACTATGCTACAAACTCGGTCCTTGTCAGACACACTCGTCCCATTGCAAAGTCAGAATTGGGGGGTGGCATCTTTGTGCACAATTTTTGTAGCTAGCCAAAACAGTCACGCCCACACAGTGATTTGCCAGGTGTGCGGAGGTAAGATTGTCCTAAAAAGTTCAAACTTCCATTCAGATTGTCGCCATAAAAGCCCCAAAGTTACGTTCCTTATAGATCAGGTAAAATCAGCACACCACAAACAATAAATCACAGATAAACAATAATTACCACTTCCTCACAAATCAGCATGGATAGATAACCTTAAATCTCACCTCATTACTCCTTATCTCACCTGCCAACCTCCTGGATTAGCAACAAACAGTTTGAGGTGCATTTGCAGAGGAAATCATTAGTTTTACAATTAGTTTTATTGATACTAACAGGCCTGTCTGCCCTCTGTCCGCTCATGTCCACTCACCACCTTTCTTAAGTTCACTCTGTACCAAAATTGTTAGTAAAAGGAGATAGATAACAGCTGTGTGTGTGTGTGTGTGTGTGTGTGTGTGTGTGTGTGTGTGTTGTCTGTTATATAACAAAGGAAAATGCTCTTAAATAGCATGCATAACCAAGCTCTGTGTGTGTGTGTGTTCTCATTTAAAAATATCCATTCATTAAATGGCATTATGAAACTAGCTTTTGAGTATGGGTGGCCCCAGGGTGACTCGACCCTGAACTTATCCGTGAATGTCAGTGTCGTGCTTTTCCCATAAATTAACAAACAAAATGCTTCTCTTTGCCCACGTTAAAGTGTGAAAGCAGAGCCAACTTTTGAATAAAATGTTTTCCATTAAACTCAGGCCTGCATGAGTTCATAGGAAATTCCTTTAAATAAAAGTGTCTTACAGCATTTCTGTGATTTCTCATTTATATGCCAAAAGCAGGGACAGGCATAGCTATTGAGTTGTCACAGCATTTATCTCTGCTGGATGGAGCAAATTGCAGCAACCCACAAACAAGTCCAGGAATATAATGCTGCCCAAAACGGTAAACAATAGCTTCATTTGGAGAGGTACAACAATGAACATGATCACTGTGCTTATTATTAGCTCCTCAGTGTGAATGTTGAATCTCCCCACAGCTGTAATATAACAACAAAATACAGCCAGGCATTTAGAGAGCTGTGACTCTGCATACGCCTGCCAATAGCTAAGTCTTTATTACGTCGATGTAGAGGATTCATTTTTGTCTCAGTATCATCTTGCGCCCCCCCCCCCCCCCCCAAAAAAAAGAAAAAATCAATATTAAGTCACTAACAAGTATACAGTTAGTAATTCACATGTTGTCACATCACAAACAAACCTGTTGGCTCTACCAACAGCTATTCACCCACAAATAATCCCATCGATTCCATATCAAAATCACAGCAAACACAAGCAGCTCAGTCCAAACTTTGCTGTGTAGCCTCCACCAGTAGCAGCATAAGTGATCAATGTCCTGTAAAAGCGAGGACTTTTTTGTTCTGTTACCTTTGCCACTGAGCATAAAGTAAGTTGTTGCATTGGGAAGTGTGACAGCAGAACCACCAATATGATGATGCTGATGTTATTGGCAGTCAGCTGTGATCATGACGTCTTCTCTGAAAGCAATGCAATACAAGACTGTCACAAAGTCCATCACCCATCATCTATAGCTGCTTTTCTTGTGCAGGGTCATAGGGGGTCGGACTCTATCCAAGCTCACATTGTTGCATTGTTGGGGCTGTTTTGTTTCAGGTACTGGTGAGGCATGAAAGTCCAGCTTGTTTGAACACAGTAGTTTATAATACTGTGAGACATGAATCATGGATTTGATCTGAACTATAGAAATATGGCGTCCACCAGAAATGCAGGTTTGGATTTGGTTTAACTTTTTTGATGACCACCCTACGTCCCAGAACCCTCTGCACCATCTGGCTCCATTCTTTACATGAACGCCTGGTGTTGTTCATGTGCTTTTGCTATCTCAATTGTCTTGACATATATAACAGTTTTGTGATAGACTGGCAGGCTGTGTATGGTGTACCCTGCCTCTCACCCAATGTCAGCTGGGACTGGCTCCAGCCCCCCTCCGACATCCATCATCCATGGATTGATGGATGTTGGGTTTGGCAAAATAGACATGTCATGTCTCAGCTATCATATTGGAAAGACACAGTAACTCTCCCTTGTTGTGTTAGCTCAATCTGCCTGGCAGTTTTGCTTGCATACAAGTTAATTCAGCGAGAACTAAATCTAGTCCTGATCCAACTGAGACTACATACAGTACAGATGTGACTAAGTTACAAATGATAATAATAATAATAATGATCCATCAACGACGGAGAAAAAGAACGGAATTAAACAGATACAATATACTGAATTAATCTTTTTCTTTAGGCTAAGAGGAAAATATCAAAAATAAAAACTGAGCAAATCTGGTCATCTCTGTCTCAGCACAGGATTCCTTGGTAAGCAGCAAAAAGAAGCCTCCAGCTTTGTTGGTCCACTTTTAGCTGGTGTAAGCCACTTTAAAATCTCTCTCTCTCTCCATAAGACCCAGTTAGTTCAAAATTTATTCTGATGTCAGTTGCCTGTGGCATGTGTGTATATGGGATCAGTCTAATCAATGGATCTTTCTCTAAATCCAGATCATTTGAGTTTAAAGTTTGCCATGTGGTTTACCAACATAACCAAACTTACATAATACATCTATGCCTAAAAACGTCTATTCTCAGCCCAAAACAATCACCAAAAACAAGAAAAAAAATAAAAGCTTTAAGACCCCAATTAATGTTCACTGAGAATTTTTCATGGTAGCAGCTTGGGGCAAAGCACATTGTGTAGCCAAGGTTACCACTCTGTCTGCCACAGTCAGGGCAGGACACCCCTTCATTCCTGAAAAGAAAATCCAGCGTGGAGAACAACATCTTCTTGCTGTAAGGGTAAACAGGATAAGGTATAATGGTGCTGAATGAATATTAAACATGTTTATTGAAATTATACAAAAGACAAGAAGCTCCCAAGAAAGAGGGCCTCTGTGGATTTTTAGTTCTTCTAGTCATAGGCTCTTCCCACTTGCCAACTACATTTTCATCAAGAGTTTCTAAATTCTCGCACACATACACTGCGGCGATTTGCATTTCAAAGCCTCTTGTGTTGCGAAACTATCTGACTACATGTGGCACAGCTGGGGACAGTGGAACAGAGACAGAAAGAGCAAAGACTTTAAACACCAGATCAAAGAGTAAGACATAGCATACAACAAACCTGAAGGCCACAATGGCAACACTGCTGCCTGCTGAGAGACTGAAGCTGACAACTGGGACAAATAACCTCCAGAGATTTAAGATGTATTTCCCTCTTCTTTAAAACCATTCTGAGTGTACTTTTTTTTAAATTATTATTATTTTAAAGGATAGGCCATTATATTTTCACCCACATGCTTTTATTTTTCTAAACATGTAGTGCATAGCTTTCTATGGAGAGAAATATTGACATGTCTTTTACATCGCAAAATTTATGACCGCAAACTCAACTTGTAAAAATGCAGATAAATCCACAGACATATTATTCTGTTTTTATCTATTAATAATCTTCTTCTATTAATAATTCTATTAATAATTTTCCAAGACAATCTATGGTAAATAAATAGATAGATAGTACAGCAATTGTATTTTTTTTTTAACTTATTATTTAGTCAGTATTTGTTTCTGCACATTCATATCTTTTTGTATTTTGTCTTTTTTGACTTGGTTAACCTAGCTTAGCATGAAGACTTTTTTGGAGTTCACCTATACATACTTTCGGAATGACAACATCCTAGTTCACGTTTCATAATATGTGGTGGTGTGTACACACTCTGAACATAGTCAGACATAGTCTGCGGTCAAGTCCTGTCTCTCAAACTCATACAGCTCAAACGGCTTCTGACAGAGCTCAGATCCAGCAGAGCTAGGTATTCAGACTGACAATACATCAGTTGTGATGACTGGGAAAACACCTTTCCTGCTCCTGACTAGAGTGTCATAAAACTCAAGACCATCTGACCACTGGGGGTTCAGGTCTGGCTGAAATAGCATGGTCATGTCCTCTTTAAAAGGCTAAGCAACTACACAACACATGTTACTGTGCTTTGGTACTACAGCCTTCTCTTTCTTTTGATTTGTGATGACGCTTTTGTTGGTTGTGGATCAGTGTTTACTTCAACTTCAGCAATGGATTTCTTTTTCACCCTGGATTTGTTTGGTTCTTCTTCAGGTTTTATTTGGCACTCCTTCCTTTGTATGTTGAGATACTGGAACATTTCTTTCACATCTTCAGGATAGGGAGGAAGTGCCACCACTTTCTCCCTATCCTGAAGATGTGAAAGAAGCTTTTCATTTTGTCTTACACAAATTCCTGAGGGCCTGGAATGACACACACTCATTCCCAAACAACATTGCACTGTCTGTTCTTCTGAGCTCAGGTGCACTTGTGGCCTTTCAACATCTGCTGGAGTGGGGCCAGGGATAACGGTACTGTCACTGTCACTGGTGCTCTGGTGTGTTTTCATTGCATTCAGGAGATGCTGTGAAAAGCGTGTCTGTTTCCTTTTCTTTTTTAACCTCCTTGTGGATGCCTCTTTGTAGCATTTCTCATCATGATGTGTTTTGAGTTTGTGGAGGGACTTTGAGCCTCTTCCTTCTGTTCAGGGCCATCACTGACACCAGTAACTGCAACTGTGCATTCAGAGCTAACAGCAGTAAATGCAGAACTTGGGCCATCCTCCATTTCCTTCGAAGTTGCGTAGCTTGTCCATCATGGTGCATGTATTTGTCCAGTCTGCTGACAGACGAAACACCTCCTTGGAACATGAGCAGGGCATTTGGTGTACAGGTGATGTACATACGGGGCCTGCGTAGGGACAGACTGTGTTGACTAGAATACTGCTGCTGCAAAATGGATGGCTGGAGCTCCCTAGCTAGCATCCTACCTGAAGGTGGGGCAAGGGGCTGTGGCTGAAACATCAGCTGCTGTACTGTCTGAGCTATTTCTGCACTGAGACCTTTAAGACAATCAACAGCTGTCTTAAGTTCTGCCAACTCTGTTAACAGTTCAGGGGCACCCTCGCTTTGGCGAGACCAGTAAGTACTGTATGTAAACTCATCCGCTGAACTAGAGTTGGGTCATACTTAAGGCCTGACTCTGACTCTTAAGAAACAAATGGATCAAGAATTTGCATTACAAAACTCTGAGAGGTCTCCTTGCTATGCTGTGCTTCTGAAGAAAGCTGCTTATAGAGCTCTGTAGCACTCTTTTCTTGGAAGTGCGATCTCAGAGTGCATCTGAGCGTGGGGAGGGTTAAGGGAGGTTTTCCCTCCAAGTAGCTGCGTAGATGTGAGCCTGGAGAGCTAGCCCTGATTACTGCATCCAGTATTTCTATCTCTGGATAACCCCTATTTAGTACAATTTCAATCTGGTGAGCTAGGAAAATGTCAATTTATCTTTCTGGCCTGATTCGCCTGTTTGGCCAGAAATCAGTGCAGGGTTTCATCAACAGTGACTTTAACTAGAGTAGCCTGCCCAGTTTCTAATCCTTGTTGTCAGTTCACAGTTATTAGTCCCTCTGTTGTTTCCATATCATGCTCAGCTTGTGCTGCTTCATTCTCAATGCTACTGATCACTTGTGCCTTGTCTTTCAATAACAACAATTCCGACATGCTGTCATCTTCTAATTCTACCACCTCCTCTCTTTCAAGGTATTTCATTATGAGTCACCAATGATATGCAGGATTTTCCTTTAACATCTGCTCTTTGTTCGCCTGATATGTTGAGAAAATCACAAATTCCCCATAAATTGTCCTTAGTCAGGGTGCGTAACTCTCCTACTACCTCCTCTTGAAGCTCTACCAGGGCTGCCATCATATTGAAAGGGCAGGATGGAGTTTTACTGTACAGGAGTAGACTCTGAACTGGATGGTCTTTACTATTCCTGATTATCTCTGACTGACCTCAGGTGATGTGTGCTTAACCATCAGCTTCCACTTCTCCTCAAACAGCAACGCTTTCCTCACTGTAGCCCGTCTGGGTTGTTGGGGATTTAGCTTAGTTGTGGACACTGGACATCTGAACAGCAATCCCAGCAGTGCTTTCAAAATGTTACGTCCCTAAATAGGAGAGAAATAATCCCAAGAGTGATGCAATGCTTTTTCCTCAGCTGCAGCTTTAGTGCAATGAAGAAAATATCGTGATTTCCCCAGGTATGTGGGTGGAGACAGGAGCAGTCAATCCCAGATTACCCGATCAGGATCGCTCGACAGATCACAGATCAATTCCATTACAATCTAAGTTACAACAATAACAAAAGTTAAAGAACTAATGTAAAATAACAACTTTCTGACATTTTATCTATTTTTTAAACCTGTATGAATTTTAACTATTCTAACCTATTCTGCTATGCTTTTAATCAAACCATGAATACAATGATTTTAACCTTATCACAGATTCAAAATTATTACAGCCCATGAACTCAGTGTTTTCTTTTACGATCATGACTGTGTTATCTTTTAACTCGTTACAGAAGCACATAGAATAATATTGTATATTTAATGGTTGTATAACCATCACACAGTGTTCAAATTCTCCATCCAAGGCTGTTAAGTAATAAACGCCAGCTTTCATTGTGTATTGTCATTCTACTCAGTGATCCTATATGAATAATACACTACATTTGGGTTAATAACAGCTTACCCCGCTGTGTTGACAGAGCCACAGGAGGAAAATCTGAATTGACAGCAAGAGACTGGATTCTCTTACAATCATGACACTTAAATTTCAATTTTCTGAACAAAAAGACAGTGGGGAGAATGAGAAGGCTAAAGGGGAACAGCCAGTGTCTGATTTCACTAATGAAATATATTTTAAATGCCCTTGTTAATCTCCCAGTGGAGAGCGAGAGAGGGCACAGCCCTGATTGGATGGCAGAGTTAGAGGCATAATGATAGAGAGTGGAAGGGATGAATAGATATCACACAGAGAGAGGCCATCTTTAGTTAAATGCAGGCTAAAAGAATCTGATTCCCACAGCAGTGGCTCTAATGTGCCCCATACAGGGGGGGTTAATGACCAGAACACGCAGGGAGAAGAAAACTAGATTTAGAAAGTAATTTAAAACCTCCTGTCTGATGTTTGTGATGTCAAACTGTGAGACCATACTATGCTACAAATTCAAACATGATAATTCACCAACTTTCCATTTCCACCCGAAAATGGACCCCCTCCAAAAAAAAAAAAAAAAAAATCTCTCAGTCTTACTTGGTGATCACGTGTGCAAGCAGCCAGATGTGCGTTTGTCCATCTTTTCCACCAAATAGTGTTGAGCAGATCCTCGGTGGCTGGTGGAACATCTAGAGCAATTTAGCAGCTGTTTTTCCTTCCTCATCAGCTGGGTGAGGCCTTGCCTGTTTAGCTGGCTTGGTGGCTATTTCTTTTGAAACGCTGTGACTTGCAGTACAAAATAAACCTGTTACAACAGCTATTTACTTGGTGAAGAAGTCTAGATTACCTTGAAATAAAACCAGGGCCTGTGGTAAAGAAGGAAAATGTGGAGTTCTGTTCTTTGTTCTGCAGAAAAGGGAGTTATCTTCATCCCCAATGTGATGGCACAGCAGAGAGAGGCAATTACAGTGCAACTACAGCTTTTATTGATAAAACTGCATCATGGGTCAGTGGGTTACAGTACCAATGCTGAGTGAATGGGTGGAGGACATGTGGATTGTGGGCAGCTCCTACATCAGCATTAAGCTGGATCCTACTCTTTGCTAAACACCTTAGTTACAAAGAAGATCAAAGTTCAAGGTATGTTAGTGATACCTGAACATTTCACTCTGTGTGTAGATACCATTTTTATGTCACTTAAAGCAATGTTTTTTTTTTTAAGCAAAAAAGTTAATGTTACCATCTCAAACAAGTTAAATTAAGTCTAGAAGTAATGGCCTTTATCATTTTTTTTGGCAGAAAAGGAAGTGATGCATCTCATGTATGGGGACCCTGCTTTCCCCAGCCATGAGATCTGCAGTTGGACCCTCTTTTGAGTATTTCTTGACCAGTAACTTCCTGCCCTGCGTCTCCACTGGTTGCCTGAAAACTGGTCTTGCTCATGACATTTTCTTGCATATAAACCCCTATAACTGTTTTTAGAATTAAGTTTTTGAAAAGATTAAATAAACAACATACAAACAACATACAACATACAACCAAAGCGCAAGACTGGAAAAATGCCTGACTGATAACTGGGTTAAAGGTGGTATCAATTTTGTTATCAAACTCTTGGCAAGAAAGCAAACGTGTATTTCCCAAAATGTCAAACTATTGTTTAAAAGAATAGATATATAGATAGAAAAGAAATAGACTATTGATCCCCTAAGGGAACATTTTATGTTACAGCAGCATCATCAGCAATAGAAGAGGAACAGCAGTAATTATATTGAGATATGTACAGTATACACAAGGAGCAAGATAAAATGTGAAAAAGGAATGGCAGTGGATACTGAATATATACATGTGGTGAATAAATAGGACAGTATGTACATGTAGTAGTGCAGTCTATATATATACACATATGTGTGTGTGTGTATGACACTATGTACTGACAGTAGGGCAGAGTGTTCATCTGTCACACAGCAGTGAGCTGTTATAAAGGGCTGTGCTGAAGGGAAGGGATGATTTCCTGAAACGTTCTTTATGACAGCGGAGCTGAATGAGTCTGTTGGAGAACGTGCTCCTCTGTCTCTGCAGTGAGCTGTGGAGGGGGTGGGACGGATTGTCCATGATGGAGAGCAGATTGTTCAGTGACCTCCTATTCCTCACTGACTCAGACGTCTCCAGGTTCTGTCTAATAATGTTTCCGGCAGGAGACCTCCAGGATCTTGCTCCATACCCCAAATGATCTGAGCTTCCTTAGACGATAAAGTCTGCTCATCCCCTTCATGTACACAGCGTCGGTGTACTTGTAGTTGTCAACAGCCTCAACCTCCTCACCCATGATAATTATGGATTTGGTCACAGTTCTTCTCACAAAGTCGACCACCATGGACTTGTTGTTGTTACGATTTTACTTTGGCAAAGATTAAAGGTGACAGAAGCTTCCAGTGTGAAGGTTTACTTATCTGAAAGTTATCTAAAGAAAGTTCCAGGTCTTGGTAACTCAACATTACCTGAACCCAGTAGCTGCCTGCAGGGTATAAAAATCACATTCATCATTCTAAAACCTGTGCAATACTTTGAACAGCTGACTGATGTTTGCATCATTTGTTGTAAATGGATTTGAACTCAAACAGGTCACTGTAGTCCATTAATGGCCTTAAGCAAAGGCATATGAAGGTATCACTGCTAAGCCTGGAGCTATAAAACCTGACACAAGTGCTCTTGTGTTCTCTTATTGGCTATGAGTGACACAGCTTTGGTACCACTACTTGACAAGTTCCCTCGTCCCCTAATGTATTCCCAGCGAAGATTAATAGAACAGTAAAACAGCGGCTCTACCAAGATTAAGTGGTCTGTTATAACTGAGGCTTAACTCAAAGCGTCTTTGAACTGATTCATACCTCTGTGTTAGTGGCGTTCTCACCAGCATACAAGAGAGCTGACAGGTAGTATTCAGTCTGCAGCAACAGATTATTCAAAAGCTGTGTCAGTATAATCATCCAATCATTGCACTGCAATATCTGCAACACCACTTGCATTGTTGCAACCAGAGAATAGTGACAAAGTTGAGTTCTATATTTTCCATTGATTATGGGATATTTGTCTGTTGACATTAGTAGAAGCAATGGGTCATTTGGGGGAGGCAGAGCATTCCCCATCTGCTGGCAGCAGAAAAAGGTATGTTTTAGCAGTAACAGAAATTTATACAATTCTGGTCATGTAAGTTTCCTTAATTCCTGGCATATATGATCCTCAGTTGCTTTTGGTTATTCTATTTAGGATCTGGCTGGATAGAATAGTCTTAAAATAGTGATTTTTAATAGGACTTGGCTTGAGAAGCCATAATATGAGAGAGAACTGAGCAGCATAGCAGGAAGTTGAGAAGAACAGTTGGTTTTTCACCTCAAACTTTGTGGAAAATGTGAAATAGTGCATTAGGTCATTGTAAAATTGGGTAATTATATGGTTTTGCATCTGTGCTAAGTAGTGGTTGACCTTCCTTTTTATTTCCACTTAAAAACACCACAAGATATTAGTATGCATGCAAGTATGTCACATTGTGTTGCGCTGAAGCAAATTTACTTGGTTAAGATTAGGGAAAGAAGAACAACAATGCTACCAACAGTGGTCTCAGAATATCCATGATTTTAAAATTACAACAGAGAAATATCATAAAAGATGAAATAAATTAATAAATACGTGTTTTTGAGAGGATTTTCTCTGCAATTTTTTTTGTATGTGCCAGTGACAATACTGTCCTTTGCACCCTTTCATCCCGAGGGTTAACATCAGCAGTGAATCAGTGTTGACAGAGCGTGCCGCGGTATTGTTCTAAGGAAGTCAAATTAACAAAAAGGCATCCAGGACAGTCACACGAGAGAGAGAGGGAGAGAAGGGCATAAAGAGAGAGGGAGTTGTCACCCTTGACTGATATGAGAGCAGAGATTGGTGGGAAAAGAGGGGATGGAGGAAGAGGCATCGCCCCCAGCCAGAGCGAGAGGGAAAACTGAAGTGACACACAGAAAAATGTCACCCCACAGCTAAAGGAAGAGAGCGAGGGGCGGGCGGGGGGGGTGAAAGAGAGTACTGAGAGACAGAGAAAGGCAGAAGGGAAGTTGCCCACAGCTAGAGGGGAAGTGGGGCTTTGTGAAACCAATGGAGGGTCAAAGTGACTTCATCAATCACAGCAGACAACTCAGTGAGAGACAACAGAGGAAATGCAGAGTTAGGACTTGAGGCAGTCTCTGATCACTTGTGTTAAAGCACAGTGTTGTTTTGCAGTTGTTAGGCACCATGGAAAGCTTCCGTTCAAAGGCTGGCATTAGGTTCAGCTGGTTTTGCACATCAGAGCCTCTGTTTGAAGTTGCTGGTGAGTGTTAAGGTTCAAACACGGAAATGGAGAGGTATTTACCTTTGAGGCTACTGGGAGTTTGTCTAAATTAAGTAAAGTGTTGAACAGGCAGGTGGTTTTTGACGTTGTCCTGAGGTTAATGGAAAAGTTCGCTGCGAGCTGAGATACCTACAGTAACTCAGAAGAGGTAACAGAGGAGGTGGAGTCATCTGTGGCAGAAAGAAATCTACACTTACTTTTCAAATGTGGCTCAATGAATGCAGCCTTTCTCTTTTCAAAATCATTTTTGGAATGACAGCAGAGATAATGACAACAAACTGCTAATCAGAATAAAATATAATGTTAAACCTTCTCTCTGCAAAGGATGGACACTGACTAGTAAACAATCTGGATGAGTATAATGGATGAAAGTGTGGGCAGAGTGTACAGTTATGTGTTGTTTTCAGTAAAGCTGTGAGAAAAACAGGGAAAATGAGAGAGTCACAGAGGCTCTCATTAAACTGTGTACTCTGCCTGAGCTATCCTTTTTTCATATATATATATATATATATATATATATATATATATATATATATATATATATATATATATATATATATATATATATATATATGAGTACATTTTGTGCAGTGGTTATAGAAAATACCTTAAATCTGGAACAAAAAAAAAAAAAAATAACCAAACCTGTTCTACCTTTGGCTGGAAAGGTCTCTGTGTTTCTTAGTAGACTCTTAAAAAAAAAAAAAAAATCATGAACCTTTGCTTTAAGCCTGATCCGTTGTCAAAAACACCATATTGTGCAGAATTAAAACAGAGGATCTGCAGTGCTCTCTGAACTGATGAACTGCAGAGCACAAAACAATAAAACAGAAGGTAGATTTCTGTCCATAACAGTGCACATTAGCATATAATGTGAACAGAGTTCTTTGGGTGTCTTTGACCTAATTTAGACACTGTTAATTTAGCCCCATAATATGTTTTGCCATTGCAAAGGTTGTTCCATACCAATGTAATTCTTCCAAGAATATTTGATAAATAATGCAAAAATATTACATTCACAATGATGATAGAACTGTGATCAATTTTTTTTCAAAATTTTAAATGCACGTTTTGACAAACAGGTTATAGATTTTTGTTTTTCAGTTAAGTTGCCCAAGGATACTGTTGGGTTGACTAATACAGCGTTGTCAAAAGAGCTCACACACTTTTAGTCTTAGTAGATATTAGAAAGTCCAAACTCTGAGAGGTTGTCTATCAACAGGCAGGTGGAGCCCTGAGTTCTCAGTCAGTCACTCAGTTCAAAGCCATGCAGATGTTACTGAGACTTAATGTGGAACTTGAAATATAAATGACAAAGCAACGAAAGATTGAAGCATGCAAACTTGAGGGAAACCTGAAAATGTAAACATTATAACATTATAATGTTATGGAAACTAATACAACATAGCAGATAAAGGTGGTTCTCAGTGTCGAGAGGTAGGTTTTAGGTTTACATGTTATAATGTCCACATCTTCTCTTCCACAGATCCTCAGACCAGCTGTTCAGCAGCTCAGAGCACAGGAGCTGGAGCCTCACTGCAGGTTTTTGTCCTGCACTTCAGAACAAGTGAAAGGCCAGAGCCAGGGGACCTGAGGGGACATTCTGGTTCGTACATCCTACATTAAAAGCATTTTCAGACAAGTAGCTCAGTGTAGGACCCTGTAGTGCATTTTAAAAATCAATGCCAAAACTAGGTTTGATCTGCCCTCTCCTTTTTGTGTGTGTGTGTGAGAGTATGCATTTGTACCCATGGACCGTTGCCGTCATGGTAACAATAATATAGAAAAACATGCAGTTAAGGTTGTGGTTAGGTTCAGGCACAAAAACTACTTGGTTAGGTTTAAGAAAGATCATGGGTTGGGTTAAAGTCGAGTCTATTAAATAAGTGCTTCCTTAAAGTTAGGGCTGGATGACCTTGGTCATCATGGTTACGGTGATAAACACATGGTTAAGGTTGTGGAATGTCATGGATACAAAAAAAAATGCTGAATGTTGGTTTCACGAATCAAAACAAATGTAAGTCTCCTGCGTGAAAGTCCTGTGTTTTGTTGACATGTCCAATCACCCCAGCGCTGCTCCTCCTAACATGAACTTTGTTACTTTTCTCACTTTTGCTTGTGTCATAATTATGACGGTTCGGAGAGGTTGCTTAACAACAAAACGTGACCATGCGTCATGGTAAGCTGCTTGCAGAGGCAGGATGAGAAGAACAGGGGATATGGGGGAGAGGAGGCAGTGGGAGCAAGAAGTGGTAAATCTGCTACACGCTGATGTGTTGAATTCCACAACATGATCTCATTGTCAGGAAGAAGCGGTGGCCAAGAAATAGTAAAAGAAGAGAGGATCAGAAGAACAAAAACTGAAAAAGAAGATGGTCAGGCAAGGGTGAAGAGCCACTTTAACGTCAGTGAGGTTTTCCGATGGTGGACAGACCTCCAAAAACTAAATCTAGCTAGTTTTTACTCTGTTGCGTTTCTGATTCAGTGTTTGTGGGCATGTCAGAAGTTTTATATTATAATGTTTGTTTTGCCTCAGGTATGAAAAAGAATATCCACTTCCATGCCATATAAAATGCTCTGGACTCCGCCATATTTCTCTTTTGGTTAGGTGGTGTTGTTGCCCATGCCATGCATGAATGCCATGAATTTGGGGGGTGGGGCTTCTGAAGGGAGGGCTGTATGTGTTTGGCTGCTGAGTTCAAATATCTTAAAGTCTTTCTCCATGATCACTTGCTCCTCCTTTAAGTGACACCTTGTTTCACAAAGTGTGTGTTCTCCTTGACCTGACCTGCTGTAATCCCTCACTGGCTGACAGCTGAGTTCAGACAGGCTGATTCTGGGGCAGACCTCTTGGCAGCCTCCCTCACAGCTAAAAGCCATCTTCTCTTCAATCCTCACCTCCAAGCAATCTATCCAGCCTTCAAAAGCCTTCTCTCCCTCCCTCTCTTTGCATGTCTTTACCTCAGGGTGACTCTCATTTTGACTAAGAATGATCTCTCTCTCTGTCTTGCTCTGTCACTGCAGTAGTGTACGTTGTGTACTTCTTTGTTAAACACAAATATGCAACAGAGACAAAAGCTGAAATATGATTGGTGATACAGGCTCAAAATCAGCTACAAAGTAGATTATTATTTTTACACTTTAATCAGTTTCAGTTTACCAGTTTATATTCAATGGGAAGGCATTATGTATGTACAGTCAGTAGATTTTTTTTTTTTTGTGCTTCTGTCTGTGTTGCTTTCATCAGAGCATAAACCTGGCACAATCATAGTTTGTTTTTTCTTGATTTATGTTTGCAAAAATGTCAGAATCAGAATGATAGTGTATGTATGAAATGACTGCATATGTGAGCACAAAGATTAGGCGAGAAGGAAACTTATAAAGGGCTGAAACCGGTTGACCCTATGATGATATGAACAACTTTTTGAGCAGGCTTTAGCTGCTCTCCATTGAAAGGAGTTGTTTACAGCAGCTCCACAATGGTTTTTATCTACATCCAGCAATATTCTAGGTTCTAACCTGGTCTTGTTAAATGTCAAGCCCCTGTACCAGTTGACAGTGCCATCAGTTGTCATTTCACACCGTACCCTATGTTCGCCTAGCATTGTCACAGTTTGTTTTGTTGCTTTGAGTCTGTGAAAATGGCACATTTGTGGCCAACCTAAGCTCCCATTTAGAGCTAAAGACCGTAACAGTGTGGAGGAAGTTAAAAAAGAGTCATAAATCCCACACTAGATAAAAGTGAGTTCCACCGGGTGTCTATAACCTCAATTACAATGCCATCACAATTAAATTAACAGTGTATGATAAATTATCAAGGCCAGCCTTAAAGAGTAGAGTATATTTTCTTAACAAGACGTGCTTAAATGATCAATATGATACGAGGGGCCATAGGCAATTACCGTGTGAAAACACATAAGTCTACAAAAAAGATGCAGATGGGAAGACTCATTAAAGCGACCAAAAAATGTGAACCAACACTATGACTACAACAAATGTTGATCCCAGTCTGTGGGCTGTAATTGGTGTTGTTGTAGAAGATTGCATGATATTGTCCCTGATATTCACATTTTTTTTTTTCTGTTTGAAGTAGAAATAGGCTTCAGATAGTCATCTAGGACCCGGGTCCAGTTCATCATGTTCACTCAGGTGTGGTTCGCATCAAGTGTTAAAGCTAATGTGCCAAAATATGGAAATGGACCGCTAATTAGATGCCATAGCTATTCAACTGTCCCATTCACGCACAGGGACGAAAGGTTCTATCTGGTCTAATGAAGACATTAAATGCTTGACAAAAATATATAATCATAACTGCACACTACAAACAAAAATGCCAAGATTTATTTAATAATTTTATTATTTGATTAAGTATTTAAATGCGTGTGGGTGCAATAGAGCAATAGAAGAATGCTAATTTTCTCTTGTTCTTTCTTCACGTTCATTGGCAGATCATAAATCAGATGGGTGCATGCTGCCACCTGCTGTTTCGGAGTGTGTAGATTTGCATGTGTCCTCTGGTACAGACCAGAATTACTAGTGTGTAAAAGCTGAGGCAGGGGGCAATCGCACTCGGGCACAGTACGAAGCAGTCATAGCTAACATGAAGCCACCCTTTGACCTTTTTATTCTACTAGGTTGGTTCTTTCTTAGAAAAGAGGATTTCCAATTACAAACTCAAGGTCAGATTCAGCGTGTCCATGACCATGTATGGAAGTGTGCACATGCAGCCTTGGCTTTGGATACGATGCCTGTGCCAGTTAATTGACTCCCCTCTATTTGTTGGTATTTAAGATTTAGACTTTAACCTTTTCAAAGAGCTATGCATGCTTATGCAAAAAGTAAATCTCACTTCTTCTTAAAGAGTACATAGCGGTGGTCAAGGCAAACATCTGCAGAGGTTTTTAGCAGAACCACAAGTGTCTAAATGAAGGACTTTAATTGGGATTTCTATGAAAAGGTCAGTGGGTAAAACGAAAGGGTTGGCCATCTCCGACTAAAACTCCGTGGCAAAACGCTATAGATCTGATAAAGGTGAGTTAAGGTTATTCGTCCTCCGCCACAGAGTCATCCATAAGGTAGACGGAGGACAGCTTGATTAAAGTTCTGCACTGCTAAAGTTATGGCTAGGAGTTTGCTGTAGAAGGTCACGTCAATCTTTATTTCATTTAACCTTTATTTAATACTTAGAAAACACTGATTGATGAGACCCCTTTTTCCCAGAAGTGCTGAGACCACAAACATGAAGAGAAACACAAACAGGAGAGAGCAAAAACGTTTGCAGTGTGTGGTTATGACATCCATCAATTATCTTTTTAAAGCATTAACCCAAAGTTTATGACAGTGTTCGGTAAACACATTAGACACATGTGCATTAAGTAAATTAAAGTAAGCAGATATTTTAATGACACATAATGCTATTGGAGTAGGGAAGACCGAGAGAGAGAGAGTAAAAGCAAAATGTGACAGAAAAAAGTAAGAATATAAAAAAAATAGATTAAAAAATAAACCAATACGAGGTAAATGACACGGGGGTGAAACATTGAAGTCGATCTGTTAGCTCAAATATGACAGAGGGGAATAAGCCGTCTCAGCCTGACAAGAGTGATGTGAACTGTTGTTTAGAATGAGAGTCATGTTTGTGTCCAACTGATGAATCTCTCTCAGCTTTGCTTTCTCCTGGTGGACATATCTGGCTCTTTAGCTGCTAAATGCTCCACTACGTTCCCCTGCTAGTCACTGTTTGTGTTTGTTTGCCATGACTGTGCAGGTAGTGCAGAGTGGGTTTTTAGAGCTTTTTCAGGGAAAACAGATGCAGCTGAATGCTACGAGAGTCTTCTGTCAAATCACTTGTCAGGCCAAGATATACTGAATGATAAATATGGGAGATTTAAATGTTAACTAAAATATTTGCATTTCGATTGCTGATTGATTTGTAATATTTGACAAATTTCTGGGTGCAATGAGGGAGGCATCTGCAGGCAGCAGGACACAGTGTTGATGAATCTGCAGCTTCAGATGGAAGACGTGCCACATCAGAGAGCAGTGACATTACACACCACGTCCACTGTGTTTACTTTGATTCGATCACACTCACATGACTACAGACACATCAGACTGGCTGGTTATAACCCAGTATTCTGCTGTTTATGATCTCAGTATGACATCATCACACATGACAAAGGTCCTCCAGATGCACCAAAGATATTACACGGCTATCTTTACAAGCTGAGTGCTTCTGCTCATGATGAGCAAAGTGACCCTTGTAAAAAATCAGTCGTGTTTTCCTGTCAGTTGTCAATTACAGGCAAACTGCCCAAAATATAATAACATATAATGTGGTGCTGAAAAATTCCTTTTTGGAAGAGACTGATGACGTTTTGAGAAGATATAAACTTTATCTATCGAGAATAAATAACATTGTCACAATCATTTCATGAGAAGAGATAAAATATATTTTATTAACTTTATGGGCAACAGTGTAGAATCTGAGATTCTTTCCACTGAAATGACAGAACCACAGCAAAGTGAAACAACTTCACATACTGTAGGTGTTTTATTTTATTTATTATTATTTTATTTTTATTTTTTTTTCTGTGTGTGTGTGTGTGTGTGTGTGTGTGGAGGTAACAGTGAGGGACCTCAGCACTGTTCTGCTTTGTCTTGATATCAGCAATAATCTCCCATTAGTCATTTCTATTGCCAGGCTCCAGTAGGGAAGAAGTGACATCCAGAGAGAGAGCAGGAGAGGGAGGGAGAAAGGGTGAGAGAGAGAGAGAGAGAGAGAGAGAGAGAGAGAGAGGACAAGAAGCAGGCAGAGAAAGAGATGAAGCAGGGGAGGAAAATAGAGAAAGAGTGGTAGAGAAAGATAAAATAGATAAAAATAAAAGCACAGGAGTCAAAAAAACAGGGGAAATGAGAAGAGGAAAGAAGGTGACACGGCAGAAAGGGGGTGAAGAAGAGAGGTGAGAGTAAGAGAGAAGGGAAAGATAGTGTAGATTGACAGACACAGCAAAAAAAAAGCAGAATGATAATGATACACATGATGGAAAGAGAAAAGAGTGACGTGGGAAAAGCCTGAGAAAGCAAAGAGCTGGAGGAAGAGAGGAGGAGGGGAGAGTCAGAAAGGAGTAAGGTGAGATGTAGAGATGTAGAGAGACATGAAAAAAGAGGTATAGAAGGAGGGAGCTCAGTGTTTCACAGTGTGAACTGATAAAGATGCATTACTCGTTTTCTCCCTTTCTCCTTCTGTTTGTCATCTTCCCTCTTTAATCACTCGTCCTCTCCACAGCTATAATTTTGTTGATCTTTCTCATTATCTCTCTCTCTCTCTCTGCCTTCATTCTTTCCTGGGGTGACTGTAACTAGTTTCTCAGATTCATGTCAGTGACAAAGTCGCAAAGGCTTCAACATTAGACAAGTAAATTAGAAATAAATACACATAAAACTAAACTGGGCATTTTGAAATAAACACGTAATGACGTGTGTTTTATTATTGGTATAATGGTTAATTTATGTATTCTCCAGTTTATTCATGTGAGTATTTCAAAATTCTTTATTCATTATTTAAGAGACCTGTGACAGGATCACTGTTGAAAGTATAGGGTTATGAACACATTGTAAAACAACAACTTGTCAGCTCAGATCTATGCTTTTTTTTCCTTTCACCCAGCCTCATGGCTGTGGGACTCAGCCCCAAGCTCATGTTGTTATTTTTGCAAATGAGTCACATACACTTCCTCTTCGAAGGCTCTGTAATGTCCTTAAACAGCTGACCAGTTTTTTTTATCAACCAGAGGAAACTGCTTTTGTTGAGGATTATTTTCAGCTGTGCACTAATACGCACTTGGTGTCCTACTGTGGGATTGAGTCAAAATACTACTACAGTGGCCATGTTCATTGTAATAAAGGTACATGCCGCCGAGTGCAACAATGTGGCTCAGTGATGTGTATTTAATAGTTTTTGGATAACAATGAAGCTCTGCAGCACAAAGGGAATACGTAGCTATAGCAGCAGCTCAAATGTTCCTGTTATAGGGAGTAGACAAGTGCACGGGGAAAAGCACCTGAATGCAGACACCCAGGCAAGCTGAATTAATGACTATATTTTAATAACAATAGTCGCTGGCTTACAGAGTGTGTTAGGCCAGGAAACAAAACTCAGAAAAATTTTGTCCACGCAGGGGAAAACTCAGGGAAAACTCAGAAACATAAACTTAAGGTGACTAAGCAACTCTTAGTTGAATCAAAACAGCAACAGAGGTAAATCCAAAGAAACACAACAAACCAAACAAGGGAGCAAAATCGAGAACAAACACAGAAGCAGTTGTTCTGTCCATAAGCCATCCATTCTGTGTGTGTATGTGTGTTCCTACACAGCCTCTGCTCTATAAATGGGAAATAAAGCGGCTCAGACCGAGTCACTCAGGTACCTCAAGCATTAGTTATTCTACGCTTCACAGAGTTAATAGGTTGTTGGCATGTTGGTGATAGCTGATGTTAAATAACTTGTCCATGGACATTCAGCATTCTTTCTACTTTGGCAGGATATGGTGCTGGCGTGATGTTATCTATAGTAGCAGCAGCAAAGAGTGATATAGTGATGAGGATGTCATACTCGAACAGTGGGGGATTATGTATCTGATTAATGCAGCAGTAATCAGGTGGTGTTGTTGCCTTGGAAATGCCATGAACTTGGGGGTGGAGCTTCTGAAGGAGCGCTGAAGGGAGGGCTGTATGTGTTTGGCTGCTGAGTTCAAATATCTTAAAGTCTTTCTCCATGATCACTTGCTCCTCCTTTAAGTGACACCTTGTTTCACAAAGTGTGTGTTCTCCTTGACCTGACCTGCTGTAATCCCTCATTGGCTGACAGCTGAGTTCAGACAGGCTGATTCTGGGGCAGACCACTTGGCAGCCTCCCTCACAGCTAAAAGCCATCTTCTCTTCAATCCTCACCTCCAAGCAATCTATCCAGCTTTCAAAATCCCTCTCTTTCTTTTTTTTTGTTTTTTTTTTTTGTATTTGTTACTCATGTTAAACACAAATGTTTTATTGCCTACTGATCTGCTGCTGTAGTCTCTTTATCCTCTCACACAATTTGTCTAAGTCAAAACTGAAATGTCCAAATTTGGGGAAATATATATATAAAATATGTTTGACCGACAGTCGAATCAGTGATTTTGGGAAAACTTATTTCTAATTGGCTTTCACACCTGATCTCCAGATTATAAAGGAAAACTAGATTAGAAGAGCTCAGTCAAGCCAGAGTCTTGGTTTGTTGGTCCTCTCCAGAACAGAGCAGCAGTGTGGCTTTGGCTCTCCAGGACCATATTGATTGTGTCTGAAACCAAAAGCACCAGTTTGAGTGCAAGTCATTATCATGATTATTTAATTAACTGCACAATCTTTAGAACATTTGGATTAAAACTGAAATACAAACTACTTAAGAAACGCTTTGCCATGGGGCCCCTATAACAGGTTCAAAGTAGCAAAGTTACAAGGTGTCTACAACTATGGGACAGAATTTAAGTACACAACAAAGAACTAAAATGAACTCTTCCTCAAAGAGATCTTTGCTACCATAAGCAAGGCGTCAGTGTTAATTACAACCAAACCATTTAATGGAAACAGTAATACGGAGAGCACAGAGCATCACTGTCTGTAAGAATGGTTCTCCAAGATAACTTTGGATGGACAGTCAAAAAAAGTCACTGGTCACTGTTTCATTTGACAGTGCATCACTTTACTCAGCGTGTGAGTTCTGCATCAACTCAAAACCACAGATGTACACTAAATCAGGAGCCGCCGGAGATGCCGTTGCTGTGATTCTCATTGCTCAACAGTAACCTGATCAAAGAGCTCATTTGCCGGAGAGTCATCTGCTGAAATTACTTGGTGCTTCTGGGGCATTTGTTCAAGAAGGCAGAGGGGAGTCATATGTTTTGATCCTTGTTGTGATGAGACCTATTAATGGACTTAATAATCAGCTCTCATCAAGTGTTAGTGTCAAACGAGTCAGCAGAGGCTCAGGCGGGAGAGGAGCATTGTCGTGGGTGTTTGCGGAGTCCTTCAGAATCTTTCAGCTTATTCTCCCACGGCGTGTCCTTGGTAATATTGCCTTATAAATAAATAAATAAATAAATAAATAAATAAATAAATAAATAAAAAAAATATATATATATATATATATATATATATATATATATATATATATCAACACATCAGAGTTAAGAATGTGTTTTGTACAGTAAGAGCCTTACTGTACAAAAGAGTCTCAGATGGCACTTGAACAAATATGAGGACCTGATCCTCTGTTTCTGGGTGGAAGTCCTTCGACAAGGACAGTCCACCGAGGATGAACTGTAACATTTTGTTTTGAAGATGGATGGAATAGTACCTTGTTATGACTTTCAGTGCAGACTCATTATCAAATTAGTCAGAGGTGTCTGGAAGCAGAAAAATCCTGCACAGGCACTGCAGACAAAACACCTTGAACTATATGTTTTTAGTTTGCACAGGGCTGCATACACACACTCCACAGTGACCCTCAGCAACATGATGATTAGATTTATGTCACTTGGACCTTTGCAGCTAAGACCAGAGGCATGTTGCACATGTCTAAGTAGAAAAGTCCACTGTTAGTCAAACTACCCAACAAACTTGGGTAGTTTCGAAATTAAGTCAGCGTAGTGGCTGTGGCTAATTCTATATATTCTATATATTTTTGCAATAGTTGTATGATTGACTGGAAAAAAAACATTTACTTTTAAATCAAAAAGACTTGCAACTGAATTGAGCAGTGACTTCATGTTCACTAACAATGACTTGCTATACTCCTCAAGCTTAAAGATAAAAAAAAAATAACGTTCTGAAAAAGCAGCCACTCACGTCACCTGAGTAAAAGGTGTGTCATAGCAGACCAGCAGTCAGACAACAGGTACGTCAGATCTGAACATCTGAAGTCAATACTCTCATCATCATTTACAATATTGTTTAAAAATGAAATATGGCTTTACATTTGGTGGAGGGGCATGTAACAACTTGTTTAAACACAATTTAGGGCTTGGACCTGACTTGTGTCTCTGGACTTCATAGCCCAGACTGGAGGCAGACGTGTGACTTGCAAAACAATAACTAACAAAGATGAACAAAAAGGTGACCTTGTGGTGAATCTTTAACTCAAACATTATATATTAATACAGAATTTAGCACTGCTCATTATTATGGCTTATCAAGTGGACAGAAAGACAAGTTATTTTATCTGTATAACTGGTAAATGGCATTTGTGTAAAATCCACAATCTGTTTTCTGCTACTTTATTCTAAACAATGGATGTTCCACTCTGCGGGGTTCGGACGTTGTTTATTGTTGGACCCGTATCAGCGACGCACTAGTTTCAGGAAGTAGCGTAGGGAACGGTTACGAACTGACTCCACTGTGGACCTTGGTTAAATCTTTGCCTGTAAGTAATGAGACATTGCATATATTCTTTTATCTTGGTGCAACTTGGTCGATGTATTTGATCACGTTTATATCTTGTTTTTGGCTGAGTTATGCTCGCTAGTTTGTTGCATTGACATAGTTAATGCCTTTACATAGTGATGCGATGTTTTAGACTGTCTGCCAAAGGGATGCTGTTACCTGAAATGACACATAAACACACTTTCTCAGTGCAGATTCTCTTATTTATGTTTTGTTGCTTTGTTGCTCATGCTGTCGACCCGCAGTCTGAAAACGTCATCCCTCTTTCAGCATCTGCAGCTTTAGAGAAGTAAGAGAGAGTCATTGGTGAGCCATTAATGCCCGTCTATCATCCTGAAGAGTCCTGGGAAAAGCTTTATCCTTCAGTTTTTAATGGTGTCAGGACCTACCCAAAGAATCAGTGTTGCTCTCTGGGATATAAATCCCTCTTGGCATTTCCAGAAATGTTAGCATAGTTTTTTTTTTTCTTTTTTTTTTTTTGGGGAAAGACAAGACCTTGTAATGGGTCATTTACTGACTCACACACTGAGTCATCTGACTTCAGTGGAGAAAATTGGCACACACCATTATATTTATTTTATTCTGAATCACACACACACACACACACATATATATATATATATATATATATATATATATATATATATATATATATATTAGTGAATAGAGAACAAAATAAAATTGCTGACTGAAAGAAAGAAAGTTTATCATGATGACCCAAGCACATTGTCATCAGGGCAGTGAATCACCAGAACAGGACATGTCTATTTGGAATGTGATCTACATATGTATGCACACACACACACACAGACGGGTGACGAATCAAAGGAACAAGACTAGGCCAAAACCTAGTTTGTGGCTGGACTGCATAGGGTCAGTGTGCAAAACTGAAGGCATAGTTGAAAAATACTGTGTATAACTGCTGTAAACAACTATTTTCAATTGAGAGTGGCTAAAGCGTGAAAAGTTGCTAGATGATATAATTCACTAATTAGCATATTCGTAACATCAGCACGTCCTGTTTCCATTCCTCCTAAATACTGTAAGTTCCACCCTGATGCCATAATAGAAAATGTTTGTGCCAATTCATTTTGAAAGAGCATCAGCCAATGGGGACACGCCAACACTCACAGCATTTGGCTAACCAAATAGCGTATCTGCATCACTCATTACATCAGTCAGTCAATGACAGACATTCACGTTTATACAGAGCTGGCCCCTCTGTTGCAGTCCAATCAAAAACCTGAATAAATGAGTGGGGAAATGAAATGGACGCAGATGCTTCCACACAGGAGCACTATGCGATGACACATTTAAGAAATTAATATCCAGTCATGCTCTCTGGCATCTATTGAAATGCTGAGCAGGCCAAATTTAGTCTGATTACATAGATGAGTGCACATTTGAGAGCTCAGTTTAAAAAAAAAAGTTTATATGGACAGATGAGTCATCCTTCACCATGTTCTCGACAAGTGGACAAGTGCATGTGCATGTGCAAGTGCAAGTGCAAGTGCAAGTGCAAGCGCACACCAAGAGAACAGTACAGGTTTGGGTCCACTTGTCCCCTCAGAGTCAGGAGTCACTGCAAATCAATACACAGTTGTTCTGAGTGATTATCTTTATCCTGTTGTAGCCAAAGGGCCTTCTCCCTCCCTGCCACTTCATGGCAAACAGCCTTATAGAGTTGTGAGTTGTGAGAGGTGCTGTGCAGCCCTTATACATGCAGGTGTGCCCATAGTGGCTGTAGCCTGATGTGGTGGAGCATGCTGTTTGGCTTGGCTGTGGCTTCCCTCAGCAGAGCGGAGCCTTTATTGGTTGTAGCAGCCCTCGAGGCACTTGTTTTTGCCCATACAGCAAGACTGGCTGCTGGTGCAGACGGATTGCAACGCTGGACATCCTTCTGGGTGCGGTTACATGTCCATTTGTATGGCTTGGCAGTCTTGAGGCCCCGGTTTATTGTTTGGTCTGCCACTGGCCACCACTCCCTGGATGCACTGCTGTTCTGGTTTTGGCTAAATGCTGTTTTTGTTCAGTTCTGGCTCAGCTCATAAGCTCAGCCATGTTCTGGTTTTGTTCTGGTGATGCCTCTGCTTCTGCTCTGGCTCTGGTTTGGGCTCGGTTCTGGTTTAGGTAGAACCTGCTCTGTTCTGCAGCTTCCATGCTCGCTCCAAGGCTCTGGCTCTTCTGTTTTTATTGAAGAGTGTTATGAGCTTTGAGCTTGTCTACCCTGCAGGGACCCTCAGCCTAATTAAAATTATTACCTGTTTGATTTCTTTTCTTAAAATTATTTTCATTGGTTTATCTAATTTGCATTTATTTATTTTCATTTGTATTTATTAACATTAATTGTTAGTAAATCGTTTTTTGTCTTTTATTTGCATTTGTTTTGACTTGGTTTCTTGTGGTTATGTTTGTCAGCACTGAGGATGTGCAGCACTTGGCCGATTTTTAACTTTCCTTTTTTGTTTCCCTGTCGCCACGGTAACCCCCCGCCCTGTCTGCACTCTTTAGCCTAAGCGCGAGCTTTTATACCATTATATTAGTTTAACCTTTTCTAGACTTGACATTTAGCTTTCTGTTTAATTTTTAAATATGTTGATTGATTATTTACATAATTTGTAATTCATAAACATTACTAATATAATATTATATTCGTAATATTAATATAATAAATATTTATATATTTAAATAATATTATTTAAATATATAAATATATTTATATATTATTGTTAAATAAAGTTCTTTGTTCTTTAAAATTCAAATTTAGTTTTAGTAATTTCCTTGAATGAAGTTTTCCAGATGGCGTTGTCGCAACATCTTCTTTAAGCCCCCACTCTGCTGCACTGTGATGAAACATTTCTATCCTGATGGGAGCTGAGAGCACAAGGGTTCACTGAATGATGGTCTGTGTAACAGAGGATTACAGTTTATGAATGTAAGTATGGTAGTATATTCTGATATTATGATATTAGGCGAGAAAGATCAGACAGTTAGTCAGTTAATGAGACTTCAAGTCTGCACATCTTTTCAAAACCCTGCAGGCTTGATACTGCCATTCTCAAGTCATGCTCAATACTGTGCTTATATCTGTACTTTTAACAGCAGAAAGGCCCATCTAACAGAGATGGGATGTGACGAAGGGAAGCATAATGCCCACAGCCCTCTGCCCTCTGCTCTGTGAGAGGATGCTCCCCTCTCCACACCAAGCCAGAGTTCACTCAGTGTCTGAGCTGTAAACCTCAGGCCTCAGGGTGGAGTCAGGAGTTATATCGATGGACTGGTCCTCGTCAGCAGAGCTGAAGTCAGCAGGTGCTGCTGCATTTAATGGATCTCTCACCCAGTCATACTGAGCACTGTTGTTTGGGAAGTATTTTTGAGAGAATCCTCTTAGAGAAGAGATGTGCTCCTTTAGACGCTGAGTCACTGCCGTGAGTCCAGAATCACTGGTTTCAGCAAATTCACTCAGGTTCTCAAAGGCAGCAGTATTTCCTTGATCAAGTCACCTGCTCCACATCTCGAGCTTTCCACTGAATGTGCTGATCTTGTCTGCTATGTGAGATAGCTGAAGCTAAAGATTTCATTCATTCAGCTTTCCAAATATATAACCGATATAGGCCAGTTTCATCAGAAGTTGTCCAGTACTAAACGTGCTTGCAACATCATGCATACTGTACATCATGCTCCTCCTCCTTTCAGGGGTCTTGTTTTGATGAAACCCTTCAGTGCCTTCTGTTTCCCTGGCATGGTCTGTGCAAATGCCCCACACAGTTCTTCCATTTCAGTCCATGATCTGTCAGGTAACCGTCATGAAGTCTCTGCATGGTACATTCTCACAAAACAGCAAATCCTCACACAGTGACTCTGACGTGACAAAGCAGTAACTGAGCAGACTTTATTGCTGTGAGTAGCTTTGTCTACTTAAGGTGAAAGGTTTGTTCTTCAAGGTCATTTGAAATGTTGCACTCACGTCTTGCAGCTGTTTAATTCATGTTGTCGCTGTCTTCACTGATTTCCAAGGTATCCTTTCTTGCAAAAATCTCCAGAGTTGCACCTGCTCAGGCACTGTGAGGAACCCCTCTCTGCCACAGTTGGAGAGGTGTTTGTCCTCCCTGTGTAGATAATCCATGGTTGTTCCACTGATTTTGGAATTTTGCAGCCACCCTTTGAACTCTTGGCAAGTATCTGTAGTGTAGACAGAATACACTGGAGTTCATCTGTAGAATCCAGTTATTTTCCATGAAGATGAAGAGGCTACTGAAGTGGAACGAGACAACTCTATTTATCTCTGCCCACAGCCGTTCTATCCTCTGATTGTGGACACGGCGTCCAGGAATGACACTGCGTGTGTTTAACCCCCTTCTCTCCAGCATGTACTGGGCAACCCCAGTGTTCTTCCTGCCATGGTCACAGCTTGTTCTTAAGGGAAGGCCAAGACAACAGTTCCAGTGCACTTGATGCCATGTTGTTACTGAGGTACCACAAGTACATGATGGTCCAGCTAAAGCCATGCCAGTCACACATTTAGCAAACACTACCAACTTATTTATAGAAATGGTTTCAGAAAGGTTTACAATTAAACTGTTGATTAAACTGCATGGAATGAACAGTAATAATTGAATTGATTTCCTCACTTGTCCATAAGCACCAACACTTTTGGATGGACCACAACAGTGGGGCCAGCCTTGTAAATGCAAGTCTCTGCCACAACCTTACTGATGGACTGAGAGATAAAGTTACACTATTGGTCGGCCGGTCAAGTGTTGGAGTTTCCTATTAGGCTGCTTCCCTTTGAAGATGAATTGGCATGAATAGTTTCTATTATGACATCAGGGGTGTTTAAAGGCAGTGTGCCAACTCCATGCCTTTGTCATGAGATTTACTGACTTTTTAGACACTTTTTTTAGCTACTTACTGTAGAAGAGATTCATCGGTATTGCTGAGGTCAGGTGGCCTCTCTGCAGGCACACTTCTCTGTGCATCTCACTCAATCTAAGCTAATCATCTGCCTGCTCTACTTGTGTTGAGTGCTATTAGTGATCATATAATACAATTTCACAATGTGACTGTTATTTTTATTTTTGGCTGAGTTTAACATCTGTATTTGAATTGAGTAAGTAGGGCAGACGCGACTGTCCAAAGTAACATACACAGGGTACAATCCAAACTACAGTGGGTCAAGGAGAAGCCTTCTTGGTCTCTGTAAACTGTGCCTCCTGCCCTGTTCTTCTCACCTCTCGTTAGTCATTGGCCTGCTAACATGTGATTTACATACTTAGTTGTGACTGGCCTGTGTTTTGTGTGATGTCACCACTACACTTGCGTCCAACAAAGTAGCTTATTTCACAACAGTTTTTAGTAGTTTTTGTTGTTCTAGTTTAACAGTACATTTTCCCAGCAAGTGTTGTTTAAACTGTATAAAAGAACAGTGTTGCACAAGCTGGCAAGATTTACTGGCATTGTAGTCTGTCTTATGTCTGTAACTTTGTGCCTCCTTTTCATACAAGAGCTATTGCTGTGCCTGCAATAGCTTTTTCAACTCTTTCATGTCATTCAGCTGCATTCTTTTTGAGTGTTTGTGTTGCAGCTGCCAGCACCAGCCTGCGTATTGAAGTTGAGTTAACAATAACTGGCATTCTGACTCTTCTCCAATCTTATGTATGAACGGGGTGTTAAGCTGTGATAATGGCAAGTAGATACTGGCTCCAAAAGCACTTCTGACTGCGTTGGTATCTAGTCCAGAAATCCCAAATTCATTCTTAAAGGTTCCCTATAGAGTTTTTGACCAAAGGTAGCAAAAATGTTGCGGTCTCTTTACAATCTCTTTTGTTTTGTGTGATGTGACACACATTCCTGACACTGAAGCCAAAGACTGCTAGCAAGTAAACACGTATGTGAACAAGGCAGGTTTCAAAATTATCGAAAACGCTGACTTGTAAATGTTATGTGAAGAAGACACTGCTGACATGTTTGTGAGAACTGTTTTGGGGCGTGTTTGGTTCACTGACAAATCCCCCGACTGCAGACCATAATAAGAATTAGCAGGGGCTGCTAACAGGTTTCAGCCAAGCTCCACTGAAGCTTCTTCCCTTTTGGATTTGGATTTCATGGCTCCATAACTAACAAAGATGGAAGAATGGAGTAGACATCAGAAATCTACATCCTCCCCCATCTACAAGCTGTCACTCTTTTCAAACCACTAGCAATGAGTGGTTGTAAGCCACCTTTGACTGGCATACAGAAACTCTGCAAACAGCAACTTTAAAACTTTTTTGTTTCTGAGAGTTTAAACTAAAACCTGACATTTATTGTTTAAGTTTTAGATGAATGAAGGCATTTTGCTGTTTATATCCTTAGCATCTGAGCTGATTCATTTCAGCTACAGAGACAACGGCACAACCAACAACAAAGAGCACACAGTATATCACCTGTGGCTAATTTTCTGACAGTGTAAAATAGTTTTAGGATGGATTTAATCTTGTCGTCAAGCACCTGAGTAAAAATACTTCTTTCCACCCTTGAGGTGTACCTCGTCTCTCAGAGGCTCTAAGCTGCGGTCTTTATGAAGTCGGGACCTGATGATTTGAATTGATTCACTGTGACACTTTTGACATTTCCAGGCTACTGATCCTCTCTGAGCCATGCTGATCTGTTGTCAATGAGGAGGCAGACAGGAGAGCCGAGAGTCTGGTACCTCTCGGCTTGAAAATACCAGTTTCTGTCTGAAGCCAGACCTTGGCACCATCGATCTGTTTCTCACACACGGATGGCACTGAAGCAGCGTGTTCTGCAATCTGTGATTCATCATTTAATTTAATCTTATTTAAGGAAATACCTTGACATTTTGATTTTGTTGGGTCTTATTGTCTGGCTTTTTTTACTCACTGGTAGAAAGATCATTATTCATTACTAAACTAATAGGAACATTTATGTGAACAATAAAACTTTACAGTATTCTAACACTTAATATATAATATATAATATCACATTCCACAGGTTAAATATATAAACATATTGTTAGTAAAAGTAAAGTACTGTATCCTACCTCTAAGGAAACATTACAGGTTCTATTGAAGGTTATAATTTATGAGATGATATATTTTATCATTGCCCTCTAGATTTGAAGATACCAGTCTAATTTCCTGTGCCTCTGCTGCCTAATTACATTATATAATTATAGCCTACTTTTGTATCCCCATCTAGGGAAATTAAAGCAGTTATGTACATAAAGCTGCACTTGTCCATCCAAAGTTTAATTAGCTATAGCAAAGTTAAACTTTACACTTTCTAAATATTGCAAAATGCCTGCGATCATTTCAGCCCTGTGCCACATGAGATGTGGGTTGTAGGAGGGGACACATTTAACCACATGCCAAATTCTGAGACAGCACCCATGCACACGTTACACCTTTTAATGTCCTAAAACTGGGTCATCTCTCACAGTTTCTTTTGTATATCCTGAGGCTGCTAATTTTGTTCTTCATTGTATTGTAATAGTGTATCCCCAGGTGAGCACTGAGGCCATTGTATGCTAAATATATGGGACGACTATCAACACTCTACCCGCTCTCGCTTCATGGGCGTTAGGACAAACAAAGCCTCTGCACTGGAGCTAGCATGATCAGTGACTGAAGATGTGTCCCATGGTCTGTCAGTCTTTTAAAATGGAGGCTTAGTCATCTTCCCAGAGAGGAAAGAAAATGACAAAGAGAGAGGAGATAGAAGAGAGGGAGAAATGTACGGTGCAAGAGGAAGAAAGGCAAAAGTGAAGAAGGTGCAACAAGTTCAAAATTAATTAAAAGAGAGATAGAAACAGATTCAAAAGCAGCCCAGGAGTCAAGTGATGCAGAGACATAGACCAGTTCTGAGAAGGCAGAAAAGCTGTTAAACTCAAAGTCATTCAACGTACCACTTGGGTCCAGATTTAAATATCTGAGCAATTGTTGTACAGACATTCATGGACCCCAGAGGCTGAATCCCCTGATTTATCCTAACTCATCTGCTGTCTCAAAGGAAATTTGTGTTCACCTCATTCTTTGGTTTATGAGCAACACTTTGGTTTATAAATGAACATTACACCTGCTAAACATCAGCCATTGTTCTCTCAGTTAAGCTGCTTGCTTTATGGTAGGCATCTGCAGTATCAGTTTTGTCATTCAACTATATTCCAAACATTGATCTATATTAAAGACCCTACAGACTGTGTATACTGTTGGTTTTTGGCAGGCAATCAAAGTTTTGCAATCGAGTGGCTAAGGTCCAGTTGTGTTTACTCCCTTTTTTTTCTATTACTACTGCCCTGTAGAGCAGTTGTGTGTAACTATTAGTCAAACTGTCAAAGTGTCATGAGTCAAATCTTCTGGAAAGTTACACTGTTAAACAGCCAACTGGCTCTAGATTGTATTATCAGCAAATGAAACACGGCAAGTGCCTCCTTATATGAGGTAAATTAAACAACAGCTTGTAAATATGCAATTTTCTACATTACAAAAGATGTACAGTCTGCATTCCTTCAGAGATAATTTTGTGTTTTGTCCAAATTGAAATGGCATTGTTGTCGCCTGGCCAGACACACTCGATGCCTCTGTGCCTCCATAGCTGAAGAGGCAGGTGAGAGATCAGCCCCAGTCCAGCTGTGAGACATGACACCATCAAGAGAAATTAGGGATGCTCTCTCTCTCTCTCTCTCTCTCTCTCTCTCTCTCTCTCTCTCTCTCTCTCTCTCTCTCTCTCTCCTCGACAGCCACTGCTGAAGAGTCCTTGATCAAGGCACTCGGATCCTCCTGTGAAGCCGCTCAGTGGCCAGCTGGGCAGCTGTGGGCAACTCCCAGCTGCAACTGAGCTGCTGCAACTGTATGAAAGTCAAGCACAGCATGGCTCACACACACACACACACACACACACACACACACACACACACACACACACACACACACACACACACACACACACACACACATACCTAAACGCTCAGTAAGGTTCCCTCCATCAGCAACTTTGAAATAAGGATTTCCTAGAGAGCATATTTAAGCCCAAATTCTGTCTCAGTTCTGTGTCACCCAGGACGGTTCCACTGCAGTTTGGATGTATTATCTTGTACATACACAAGATACATAAGGAAAGATAAATTGCTTTGTGTTGAGTCATCTCAGCTCAGATAATTCAGTTTGAAAATAAAACAGCCCACTGCTGTTGTGTTGAAGTTGAAGGCTTTTGGCTTTTTGCTTTTTGCTTTTTTTTTTTTTTTAGTGAATTTCTAATGGCAGGCAGGAGACCCTCAGTGTGTGTCCTGTGGAGATTCCACACCACCTGGTGGATGAGGATGTAATTAAGGACACACAAGCACCAAAGTGATGTGAGTGTGAGGTTCCACGACACACGTATGTAATATTTTAAAATCATTACCAGGGCAGTGATGTTCATTGTGTTGGATCTTTCTTTTCATTACCACATTATTAGGATAAATATTAGTCCCAACCAACATGGCTAAAACGTCCTCCAGTACTGTAACACAAAGTGTGCTCTTTTCTGTCTCAAATCAAGTACTAAAATATTTCTCTTTGAAAAAATGTCTCTGTCGTCCTTGAAGGTGAGAATGATTCATTTAAATAAAACATGTTGGTTCAGGTCTGCACAGTCCTATTTCTGTCTACAGCTTTGTCTTAATACCAGCATGTGGAATGGCTGCAAAGCATGTCAGAGGAGACAGGTTACTGTACACAGTCAAGACTGAAGCTGAAGAATGATGGAAAGCTCTCACTGAATTAAAACTCTCACATCCATTCTACATAATGATGAACAGTTTTAGTATGTAGTGTGTTCTCCGTGGAGATGTGAAATCGTTAAGTACACTCAGAGATATCAGCTTGCATACTGAATTTAATGCACATTGAAGGTGAAGGAGCTTCTCACAGCTGGGTAAAGACATAAAATCTTTTAGGACAGTGGTGAGAAAATTCCAGCTCCAAAACATCTTCAGTTTTTAAAGACTCTGCACTTTCGAGAGTAAAAACTAGCATGAGGTCTCTGTCATTCCTACACACTTGTGTTGTGCTGTACACACTTGTACCCTTGTAGCACTTGTGTCAGGTGGAAATTGGGACTGAGCATCATTTGTTCTTGATAGGTTCTCCTTGATCTGCTGTGTTTTGGATTGTACCTTATTTGTACCTTATATTCTCTTTGGACAACAGCATCTGCCAAATGAATTCATGCAAATGTAGTGAGATTGCTTAACTTCAGATTATTGTGTCAAACATTGTCTAGAAATATTTTGCGGTGTTTCACATCCACATCACCTGTGTTTCACTCCCTCCTCTCTGATTCCCTCTCTGCCCCCTCCCTCCCTCTTTTCAGTCGCTTTTATTTCAGTGCTCTCTGAAGGTTTTCTTTTCCATCCCACTTTTATTTTTCTTTCCTCTTATTTGTTTCTTCTATCCCTCCTCTCTGCCTCTGTCTACTGCTCTTCCTCTTTCTTCCACTCTCTCTTCCCCTCCCTCTGTGATAATGAGCTGTAGTCTACTCAGAGTAAACAGCAGTGTGTGCGTGCATGCGTGTGTGTGTGTGTGTGTGTGTGTGTGTGAGTGAGTGAGTGTGTGCGTGTACAGTGCGTTACCTCAGCTCGTCTGGGCAGCAGCAGAGCCTCAGGGCTGTTTTGAGTGGCATATGAAAAGGGATCGACATTTCCTCCGCCGTTACCTGCCTCCGCTTTGAAGGAAGGAATCCTGTGAGATGAAAACACTGGCTGTGCACACATGCACATAAAAAAACACGCACAACCGAGGCTTGGACTCTCACACAATAGCGCAGACACGCATATTATACTCACTTACTCTACATATACTGAGCTATAACACAGTGGTAGAGCAGGAGTTGTTGTCAAATGCAGATTAGGGATGTATTGTCAACATGTGCTGCTGCTCTCATGGCGACACAGAAACATGAATCCAAACACAAACTGTTTCAGCACCTGAACATGCATTAAAACACATGAGCATGTGCACAAAAATCCTTGGTTACACATAGTTCCCGGTAAAACTCACATGCACATGCTTATACACACATGCGTGCATCCATGTAAACTTGGATGCACACACTGGCTCTGAATCCAATTACAAATGTGTACTGAGGCACACTGAGAAACACAAACTGGCAGAAACACACACACACACACACACATTTTGTTTTGTACCTGAGCAAAGCATCTGTTTAGTCACCAGGGTGAGGACATTCATAAATAAATTAAGGGCCAGGCGTTTGTATTTTCATCTCCATCCTGATTGCAGCGAGATGAGGCATATGTTCATTTAGACCGTGTGGAGGGACGCGGACGCTTCACGTAGACCCACTGGAGCACATCACTGAGCTCCTTTGATGCTGAGGTTTCTAAAGGGAACAGATTGACAAGAAAAATGATCCTGTTTTATTTCTCTCTGCGTGAGGCGGCAGGCTGGCTACGGCATGGAAACCGTATCCAAGCAAAACCATCTCTGGGACAATGTTCGAGAGCTGGTTTGCTGTCTGAGACTTAATGCAGGAGTTAAACATAAATTAAACTGGCTCTTTCAACTACTGTATGTGGGTCCACATTTAGAGGTGGAATGAATAGCTTACATACTCAACCAAACAAATAGCTTACATGCTCAACAGCACAAAACAGCAATTTACCTTAAATTACTCCTGATTTATCATGAACAGTTTTCATTACTGGTTGACAATTGTAACAGTTTTTCTGTCCAAACTATGTTCGTAATTTATTTTGATAACGCTTTATTTTGTAGGTCTGTAACTTGAAAGTTTCGGAAAAAACAAAAACCAAACTCAGTCATCTATTCCAGTCTATCAATGCTTAAAATGCCAGTTACAATAGCACAATAACCAGAACCACAACTAACGGGATGTTTTTAACTGAAACGGTGCGTTGAACATTCCTGCTGTAAGCAGTAAATCAGAGCATTTATGAAAGTAACCATTTATGTGTAAATCTTAATTAATATTATAATGAAAGTCTAATCGGAAATTTGGGGTTTTCCTCAGTTTATTCTGCTTCCAGCAGCTGCAACTGCAAGTGGGTATAAGCTCAGGGAGATGTTGTGCACATCCCATTCTGTTATTAATTATTCATGACAGTTTGTCAGAGCTTCAAAAGGCAAAAAAAAAAAAAAAAAAAACAAACACTATAGCACAACACAGCAATTTTTAAATTAGATATGATCACTATAGGACAGGTCTCCTCAGCCTTCTGCCTCCAAGTCTCAAGTAAGTCTCGTCCCACGGCAGACAAGTCACAGCTCATCATTTCTGCAACTTCAAGTTTAATGTTTCAAATCAAACTATGCAGTTTGATCCTAATTACTGATGAAATGTCCTTGAAAGAGAAGCTCAGTTTAAACCCGAGTAATTATTTATGACTGGTTTTTTACCGGAGCCTTCATATTTGTCCAGTTGTGTAGTTGCTTATTTCCCATTTTTGCATGTTAAGGTGACCTGTTGTGCTGGATGCACTGGAGAAGCATTTGTGTTTGTCTCTTAAAAAAAAAAAAAAGCAACCTTTTTATAATAAGAAAACAGAAGTAATACAAATCATGTAGCTGGGATAAAGTAGTGCTTCTCGTTCTCCTGAGTTCGGGAGGATTCCTGGAGATAACTGCAGATACTGTAAACGCGTAGATAATTAGACTTACCACTGGCATCTCATGAAGACACATTGCTTATACTTTGCTTGCTGGCAGTCTCTAAACACAGTTGCCTTGCAAACAACTCCTCTCGCTGACTGTTAATTCAATGGCCTGCTCCTATAGTGATGCTTTTTATTGTTTCCTCCCATTAGTGTGATGCATTGTTTCTGTCCATGTGTGGTTTTGTAAGCAAACGTCTTCCGCTAACAGTTATTTTATGTTCGTATCATTGTCTAGGAGAGGTTGTGCATTTTCTCCCCGATTAGTGAGCAGGCAGGCAGGCTTCCTATATGTGCAGGTTGCCATGGTGATGCATCACAATGCGAGGACAACAAAAAGACAGAATTAAGCCAAAAGTTCACCTTCTGACGCACTGAGAGGCCATAGTCAATGATCAACAACATTTATTACACACCCACACATGCAGTATAGATCAGTCTGTGCTATTGGGCAGTAAAACCTATATTCATATCCCCTAAGAGGCTGAGTTGTTTGTAAGTGATAAAAAAAAGGTTACACAGGTGTAAAACATGACATATTTCCTCTCTGCTATGCCCTAGCTTTTTTTTTTTTTAAAGCTATGAAATCTATTATGCTCTTTGTAGGGACAGATGAACATAAACATGGGGTTCATATGTTCAGCCTGGATGGAGATGAGTTAGTGCCACCTGTTGAACTACTGTAGCACGTCTGGGGATTGAATAATTCAGTGGGTTCTTATTCAACCATCTCTCCTCCTTATGAGATGTGTAAGGGAGGCAGCTTGAGGAACAAAGTCAGTTTATTCCTCTTGCTTTTTTTTTTCCCCAAATCCAACTTCTCAAATCACAATCTTTGCCTTGAGTACTACTGAAAACAGCCATCCCAAACAACCAGCAGGGATACACTCAAGGAGAGAAAACACAGCATCTGTGATGCTGTGCAAAAAAAAAAAAAAAAGAAAAATCATCATTATATTCTACTATAATCAGAATATCAGGTGTAACCCTGGCCTGTAGATTGGCAGCCTCATGTGACTCACACCCGTCTTGTGCTGTAAGTGATTTCTCAATGTGCAAAATGAACAACCATTCATTCTTGTCATTTAAGGTCTTCGGCACATTTGAATCGGCCAACTTTAAAAAGACTTAGTTGGTCAAAGATGAACCATTGCTTAAACCTGACCTTTTTTGAATTTCAGATGACTGAGGTTATATTTTCATCGGCTGTGTTACTACCTGAGGCAACAGACGCCCTGCTCTATAACCAAATCACCTCCTTTTCTTCTGCTTAAAAAAATATTTGGCACTATCTCATGAAGAGTCTGATTCATAGGTTTTGATTCCCTAAGCCTTTGGGTTTTGACTACTCTGTGGTTTCATACAGTGATATAAAAAGGCATCTGTATCACTTTGTGAAGTGCAGTTGGAAACACATGTTAACACTGTAAACAAATGGACAAATTTCAAACGGCAGCTGCTGCAGAGTGATTTCACCAGTAGTACATCCTGTACATTAACAGATCAAGTGTGCTGTATGTCTGGTTTCATTACTGTCGCTTTTTAAAATAGCATTTAACGTACTGATCTGAGCATATGTGTCGGACCATGTTTGTCTATGTGAATGGATTACGAGACGATCAGCCCCTGGGCAGAGACATCTCCTGCCTACACGGTTTTTATGTTTGCAGACTAATTGCCTGCCATATAAATGGAAACATATACAATCTCAGGGCTTATTGTAGCTGAATGGAGTGAGTGCAGATACCGTTCAGTACTACAAACCCGTACAAACCCACATACTCAACTTGACTTGGCTGCTTCTGATACCATCTCTCAAAGGTACTCGCTGCCCCCGGCGCTTCATGTACATGCTAAACTATAGCCATTAACGGCAAAGAACGCAGAGAATGCCACTTGGAGGCTTCATGGCACCACAGTTGGACAGGACCCTGTTAGCCTTAGCTGGTATTAGTTGTTTCACATCTTTTTGTAGTCATTGTACATCTCCTTTTGGTTGTGTTATGTCTCTTTGCAGTCATTTTGTGTAACTTTGTAGTTGTTTTGCGTCTCTGTGGTTGACTGCACTTTTGGCACCCTCTGTAATGTGTCACAGGCTGTTACACACACAGCTTTGCACAGTCAACCCACGACTGCACTGGAATTTATGTTAAAAAAAAAATGGGATTTGTAAAACTGCAGCACTGCCACGTGTTGAGCTTTTGAGGCTAGAAAACAGATTTGTATTTAGCCACTGGCTTTGATGATAACATCCCAATCAGATGGATTTGTTTGAGTGTGTGTAGCGGTGTGTGTGTGTGTTTGTGTATACATCAGGGAGTGTGAAATCAATATCTTGTGTGTACCAGGTCTGGATCAAATCTCTCTCTCTGTGATTTGTTGGAATACATTTGAGGTTTGCCTTCAGGTACAAGTCTGGATCAAATGACTGGCTCTGTACTCCAAAAACTGATAATTGGATATCTAAGGAAAACCAGGAGGGTAAATAGTATGTACACCAATGGCAAAGACAGCCTGCTTCCCTCTGGGACAGGATGTGGGTTTAACATTAAAACACTGAAGGTGGAGTGTAATCGTAACAGAGTTTTCCCCCCTGACATGACAGCACACCAAAGAACTCCTGACATGCTTTGTATGATTACTGCAGATGTGATTATTATTGACTTTTGAAGACAAGCGAGGCAGAATGACAATAATGAGCACTCAGTTGTGGTGTGGTGGAGCTCAGCATTCGCCGCATTCATTTATTTGATGTCAAAGCTTCCCTAGGCGGCCATTTTGTGACGTCGGATGGAGTCACCTGAAGAACAGGTTCTCGATCAGTCACTACACCGGGGTCACTTTGCCACCTTTCTCCTCTGGGACTCAGCTCACCTCCCTGGCATGCTCTCCTAAATGTCACCCCCTGAAAAAACTATCCAAAATATGATTTCACCCTCTGCAAACACTTTGTATAACTGTGCTTGTGAGTATGTCCATTGATTGCATTCATTTCCTACAATTCTGGCCTTAAACCCAGAAATAATGCTGAACAGAACCAGTTAAAGGAATAGTTCAACATTTGGGCTACTTGTGCACTTATGTAGTGCTTATGTTGATCTCATGTTTGTGTGTTAAGTTCGGAGCTGTAGTCAGGACGTGATTGCTTAGTGCTGAGTGTAAAGCTTGCAAGCAGAGGGAAGAGGCTAGCCTACCACCACCTATGTAGTTTATGTAATCCAGTGGCTTAGAGGTGGCAGGATAAACTGGACGGGTCATGATATGATGATCAGGATCAGAAACAAAGAAAAATCCTGTTTTTACTTTGTAAAGTGTTTATCTTATCTGGTGTTTTGTAACCTTTATTTTTTTCATTGTGAAATATTGGATAGGTTTACCTATACAAATGACTTCAGTTGAACCACTGACAACTCAAAGACATATGCAGCCTGTAAGAAGGGCCTGTAAGTGGACATTGCTTTGCTTTAAAGGGGAACTAATGCATATGAGAAGAGTTAAGTTAAGAGAGTAGTGAGCCTACCAAGTGTCTGTGGCCTGCTTCTCATCTCTCACTCTCGCTCTCTCTCACTCTCTCTCGCATCTCTTTTTGTAAAACACACCTCAATCTATTACTAAACTGTTAGAGGTTGAGTGCTTGAGCAGTGTAAGGAAGCAGAACTCATGGAATAAAAAGAGGATATCTCTGGTTCTGCTCTTTTTTTTTTTCTTTTTTTTTTGTAACTGCTCAATGTGACAGTCTGAGTGCTGAATCAGTGGAGTACTATTTCCATTGTCTCAGGCCAAATAGGTCAGGAACCATGGCTTTAATCCATATTCAAACAGAAATGTTAAAAAAAAAACCTTTAGCGGGGTTGTTTGCTGGAACTGTTTGTTGGCAAACAACAACCGGGAACAGTGATTGTTTGCAGCTTCAACCAAGTGTTGTCATCACAGTGAGGTTGCCAGGTTTGGTAAAAATCTGTCCTTCAGAGAGAACAAAACCAAAATCTGTGCTCGCCAAGTTTGCTTTTTGCCAGAGAAATTGCACAGGAGTGTTGGGTGGATGGAAACACTTACAGTCCCCGTAAATGACAAATTGGAATTTTTTACATTTCTGTTTATGTACAGGTTAAACAAAATGGATAAAACATGGTAACTAATTAGTTTAGAGTTGTTGATTTCTTTTTTTTTTTCTATCAGCTTTGGACAGAACCAGGCAACCAGCTGTTTCCCTTTGCTTTGCAGTTTTCATGATGAGCAGTTGTCTCTTTGCTCGAGCTAAATACTTAACATACAGACAGGAGATGTAACTCTCAGAGGAGTCACATGACGGTCCTCATCTTTCAGCTTTGCTCCTCACACACATACATATGCACACTTCTAACTCTTGTGTGCACTTACTGTTAGACTATTGAAGTAATTCTGTGTGGCACTTGGCCACTGTCCCACGCAATAAAATGGGGACTGACTCCAATGTGGGCAAATGTTCTAAGGCTCAATGTCATATCGATGGCCATTGTCTCATCTGTTGCCACAGTGATTAACGACCCAGCCTCATTTAGCCCCGGAGCCAAAAAGTGTCTCGCTCACTTGTGGAGGATGAGCCATTAATCTAAAGCAGCTCTTTAGCAGAACTTTGTCTCTTTCTGTTTCACTCTCCCTCATTTTTTCCTTGTGTTTCATTGTTCATCACTCTCTCTCTCTCTCTCTCTCTCTCTCTCTCTCTCTCTCTCTCTCTCTCTCTCTCTCTCTTTCTCCCTCTCTTTTGTTCTTCTAATTCCACTCTCTCCTCTTGACTTCATTCATGCATGCCATTCTCTTGGCTCTGTCTCTCCATCTCATCCTAATGTATTGAGGGGATAGTGCTATATAAATTTAGAGTCCTGGGCTGTGTTGTTTCTAATGTGAGCATCTTTCATCAGCAGCCAGGCTGGATCCACAAACATACACTGTAAATGGCATTTTTGGTGAAACAAACAGAATTAGTCCAAATGAAATTAGGCTTTAGTCTCAGGCTTTTCTGGGATCCATGAGACCCACTCTCCATTCAGTAATCAGTCCATATTAAAACTGAAGAGTGTCATTTCATGCTTTTTTTCCCTATAACAGCGTGAGAGCCCAGATGGGGCCTAAGCCTGTAGATAAATGTAGAAATAATTGGCGTATGTGCTTACAGAAAAATGAAAACTTTAGTTGAATGTCCATCGGATTTGCTCATGGATGCTTCAAAATAAAAATATTAAAAAATAAACAACTAAATAAAAATCCTTGGCTATACCGTCAACTCTTCAAGTCCAAAAATAATAATCAAGTTAAGTCTTTCATGGAGGACACACACTTTTCATTCTCCTGAACTAGCTTAGAAGACGACCATTGTTTTCAATTGTCAAGCCATTTTCATGTGCACTATCCAAGGACATACTTTCCCCTGAGCTCGGTGATGGGCAAGGTACTTTTACACTGTCAGTCTAATTTACCCACTAAATTTTCTCCAAAGTGTCATGTCACTGTCTGCCCACCAAAAATCCAGATTAGAGAAGAGAGGAGCTGATAAACATTTTTGACACACTCATATGAGTCACCTTCAGTTACAACCTTGTGCTCACAGCAAAAAGCTTCATGAAAAGCAGGAAGTGTTTTGCTGGTCCTCTTTGCCCTGCGTTTGCCCTGCCTCTGGGGCAACATGTCAGCTCGCTTGTGGACCTGCAGACACTCCTGCAGATAGATTTCCAGCTGAAAAAAAAAAAAAAAAAACTTCCAAAGCCTGCTTTGTAGTGTGCACTTTTCCAAATAATCAGCAAAATATGCTACTTAATCATCCCATTTTCAGTTAAAAAAAAAACAAAACAAAACACACTGCAGTACATCAGAAAATGATGAAAAACAGAGAAACACATTTGGACAAAAATACAAGAAGGCAGGATTTATCAGCCACATCTGAAAGCAAGGACACAGACATGCAGAGGGAGAACAGCTAAAAGATGGTTAAACAGTTGGAGAAAGGGCATAATAGAGCCGACTGCAGCTTCACAGGAAAGGATGGGTTATTTATTGCTAAACAGCAGAGGAAGAGAAGTGGCTCGTATGAGGTAGATTAAGAACGAGGCAGAGAGAGAAAGTTCAGGGGGGCACTAAGAGGCATAGAGAGTATCAAAGGGAGATGTATAAAGACAGACACAGCAAGACAATGAGAGAAAAGAGGGATGAGGATGAGGTCAAGTAGCAGAGATGCATTTAAGATAGGGAAAGCAGTTGAGATGGGGAAAACCGATCAGCGATGAGGCAGTGGAAGGCAGGAGGGGAGGGTCGAAGCAGGGGCAACAAGTCTGACTGACAGTATGGTGATTAATTTCAACATGAAAACTTTGGACACTGAACCCTCATCTATCACCGCTAACACTTTCTGACATACACACTCCCCAACAAAGAAAAACGGAAGCACGAACAGCATTTGAATTCTTGTAGTGGGCTGATGTGAAGTAGGCATGGTGGAATTTGATGGTGAAGCTCCATCAGACTTTAACTTCTGTCACAACCTATGTCAAACTTACGACATTGTCTCCTATTAGCATCTTATATCTCATGTTGGACTAATAATGCTATGACTAATGATGCTAATTCAGTCTTGAGCACTCTGCATTAGTTTGCACAATCAAAGGGAATATTCAGTGCCAGTGTAGGAAGCGATGTGTGGAGGCTGATGGTAGAAGGATGTACATGGCTTCACATTTGATCCAGTCACTCAGTTTTACTGTGTTAGCAAGTTCAAATGCTTTTCAGTTTTAATCCTTAGAAAATGGATCAAACACTTTTCATTTCATTGAATTTTTACGCAGTGGCACAGCAGTGCTTTCCTGCCTTCCTGCACCTATGCTTCTTTCTTTCTTCAAACTATTGTTTGAACTATTTCTTTCTAAACTGACTCTTAGATTGACAAAAACATTTTAAAGAACTTGCAAAATCCTGAAACATTTACAGAATTTACAGAACAGTAACTGCACAATGTTGAACGTTACGTAAGCATTTAATCGACATCACCTCTTGCTGGTGTCTCAGTGTAGCCTGAAACCTGAACACATGCCAGGGAAGTGATGATGTGCATGAGAGACCACATCATTTTGGCTACATGGTTTGCGTCCAGCCTCAGTTGTGTTTCTTGGACAGTGTGGGATGGTGAATCATGATAAGAACATCTGTTTTCTGCGAACATGAGTAACAGCAGACCCTTTCCCTCTCATTATTTTTAATTTGGTTCCGATGTCATGCGAACATTTACAAAAAAACAGTTACAACTGACTTGAGTGGTCAATACTAAAGCAGACAGTGGTTGTTCTACCTCAACCATAATTGAATTGTCACACATGGACTTGAGGAAATACCCAGTAGCTATCTGTGAACATTTTGGTCTGCTGTGTTAAAGAAACTTAGGTGGGATTTTTGTCCTGTAGATACATATTTGACAAATAGTTCAGCTGTTTTCCCCAAATTTGCTTCATTAATATGCAACACAAGACACTGCAGAGAATATTTCCAGCACAGTGCCTGTGCCTATGAATGGCAGACAGTGACTTTGATCCATCATTTTATGGATTATGAACACAGCGTGCTGTGTAATCCCCGATTTAGTGTGCTTCTTTAGTCTGCAACAGAAACTACACAACTTTCATCCATGTTTGCGCCTCTGACCTTTGACAGTAATACTGAATGGAAAAGTGTCTGAGATCCAGTTCTCATGTAAGGCTTTGATAGCTTTCATTCAAAAAAACAGATATTAATATTCAAGAGGAGCATGTGCCCTTGTTGTAGTTCACAGGGGTAGAGAAAATAAAAGCCTCAAAAAGGTGCTCAAGAAACTTCTAATAATAACTAATAATGCTGCTAAGATTCAAAAACCTTGTCACTTATGACAGGGCTGTCATTCATAATCCATCCAAGGCCAAAACACAATCATGCACATCCTGTTTTATAACTAAAAAACCTGGAGAACAAAAAAAAAAAAGCCTAAGCAAGGTCAATCCACAATGTCTATTGTTGGCTGTAAAATATTTTGAGAAGAAAAAGAAATAAACTCTACTGGACCAATAATCTTAACATAAAGTTTCCTTTTCAACACATCATGTAACCTGCTTCACCCTCTTAATCACCAGATCTAAATATCAGTAATGCTCTCTGTGAAGTAAATTTCTACTTCCTCCATCCGTCAGCGAGACAGCTTCCCTTCTTGAAGTCGGTGGGGTTATGTTCGACAGCCACGATTCCAGAATAAAAAGTCCTTCACGTTTTCTGAGCAGATCATGTTTGGTAACTGGCCATTGACGCATTTTCAGCTCTTGAATGGGCAATAAACTGGATTCATGGATTACCGTAAAAACATATTTCAATAGGGAGAAAAATTCTCAGTGTTCTTTTTTTGTTTGTTTTCTTTAAGGTCAGAGACGTTAGAAACTGATACCGTTAAACACTGCAGTGAGAAACATTCATTTACCAAGATAAAAATTGTGTCCTCAGACCACTCACGGTAGGACAGAGGCTGTGTCTTGAAGAACCTGCTGAATACAGTAGGCAGCTTAAATCAATTGACTTTTGGATCTGGATCAGTTCGACAGCTACGTCTTCATGTGTGATGTCCTATTCTAGTTATTTTGTGCTCCATAGCCATGATTGCTGAGGCTCATGGGTACTGAAATATTAAGTTCCATGCTGTAACCCTACATCATTATTAGGTTATCTAAGAGATTCCTGTATTTCATTGCTTCGCTCATCACACCACACAAAAGTGACCACTTCAGCTTGATTTCTACTAGATGCAAACAGCTGGTTGCTGCAAGTGTTGGATTTCACCTGCTGAGATCAGCCTCATGACAATAGGATGTGTTGTATGCAATCATGCCGTATTGTGCTGTGATTATATTGTCCCCCAGTAACAGTGTTTAGATTGGTTCATTCACTATGTGACAGAGAGCACTGGTAGGAACCACAGTTTACCTGGTTTCATCCACCATCACTCAGTCCGTTGTAGTGGAGAAGATTTTTTTTTTTCTTTTTTTAGATGTGTGATGCTGAAAAGAGCAATTAGAGCATTGTCTTCCTTCTCACCAATCACCATTGGCATCTGAACACTAGCAGCCCAAGCTAACCAATCACAGTCCGCTCCTCATTCGCTCGCTTGCTCTGCCCCATGGGAGATGGGACCTGAGATGGGAAATTGCTGCCTGGATTATATTCACTGATGACATTTATGTGCTGCATTCAAGTCATAAGAATATGGTCAGCGAGGATTGTTTGTGTATTAAGCACAGGACTGTGAGACTGGAGACCAGAATTACCATCTGGAGCTCCACATGTGGTTAGATTCAGCCAGGAAAAGCACTTTAGTTACGGTGAGACACAGATAATAGATACTGGTTGACAATACAGTGAACACATTGTGTCTTGAATTCAAGTCACTGTGAACATGGAGAAAATTCGGTAACAAACAGATTAATTGTCAGGGTGTGTTAAATCCATTTGTGACTTGACGAATAAATTAATATTTCCTCGTTGGCTAACATGAAGTTTCTTTTCAGAGCAGATTTGTTATCGCAAATTAGCAGTCCCTTTGTTTCTAGAAGACAGATCTGCTTTGTGGTTTCTCCTTAGCAACCATAGCCCAAAGTGAGGTACCCTCCAACAGTGATATACAGTGTAACTGTACACCTGCTTATTTGTGCAGTTATCCAATCATCCAATCACATGGCAGCAGTGCAGTGCATAAAGCCACGCAGATACAGGTCAGGAGCTTCAGTTAATGTTCACATCAAACATCAGCATGGTTTCATGAACATGACAGTGAGTTCAGTGAACTTCAGTGGTCTCCTCAGTCTCCAGATCTGAACCCAGTAGAACACCTTTGGGATGTGGTATAACAGGAGATCGACAGCTTCGGTCTCACACTTTTGGACCTAAATGTATATAAAGACATATACATCAAAGTCAAAGGTGTAAATATGTACATACATATACGTATATTTGAGAAAACCACAGTATACATGACCCTGTAACAGCTAATAAAAATCTAAGATTTGCATCTCAAATGCAATGTAACGATAACAGTATATTCATTAAGCCGGAACCGGAACAGGTCACAGTTTACTGAGAGTGAATGGACACGCTCACATGACAGTTCAGCAAACATGTCATGTCTTGAGCTCATGTCTTGTGCGCAGCTTTTAGCAGCTACATTTGTAGTGTCCAAGGTTTCGTCATAATCCCTTAATTCAACACTAAAAATTCAACTTTATTATCAAATCGTTTCATTTGCCCATCATTGCCTAAGTCAACATTTCTTTCAAAGGTCTAATAAACTTTTTTTCCGGCTGTTATTGTTCAAGCAACCTTGTTACATAGTTTCTGATACAAAAGTAGGTTTCAGTTAGCAGATAAAGAAAGCTGCTGTGTTGTTGTTTTTCCAGCTGAGACGATGAATCTGATTCATTTCAACAGTGATGCTTCACCAGTCGCTGCCACCCAGAAAGTCCCAAATAAAAGATACATACACAGAAAGCAGGAGGAGGAGTAATAAAGACAGGAGGAAGGAAAGAAAAAGAACTGACGAGCTGTGGAGTTAAAAGTAAAAGACACTTGGTTGAGTTCTCACCTCTCCCGCTCTGAAGTTCAGTCCTGCTCTGTGAATCTACAATTGGCCTCAGGAGGTGGAGAGGAAGAGGAGACAGCAGAGATCAGATGAAAGTGACAGCAGCTTTAAATGAGGAGAGAGGAGGAGGAAAGGGACGACAATGTAGCTGAACAGCAAGTGCAGAGACACTGATGAGGGACAGAGGCAGAAAAAGACAGGACGGCGCCAAAGAGAAAAAGCTGAGAAACAGTGTTATCGAGATCGAAGGTGTAAAATTATGGATGTGTATTATTTTCTGTGCAGTCTCTCTGACCATTAAACTGTCACATAAAGGCCAAACCATCACAGAAGATTGGCTCCCTGTTGCGTCTGATCCACACTAAACTTATTTCTTTGCCATCTGGAAGATGGTTAACTACCTCAACATTACAAGAACCACACCACACTCCACTGAACGCACAAAAGAAAAAAAAAAGAAAGTCCTGGCATCAGCGAAGAAGGGCAAAAAAAAAAAACTGTATGAAATATTTATAGGGATAATTTTGGCAAACAAAAACAAGCTGATTCCTCTCGTTCACCGAGCCCTGACAGCCAGCCAAAAGTTAATTTTAGACATTAGACGCTCGCACACAGCGATGCCAGTGTGATGCATGGATGCTGTTACATAACGTGAATCCATCAAATTTATTTTATGTGACTGGCTTAAACAGGAAATCAATACCAGCTCATTATTATTACTTGAGTTGCAAATGCAACTCAAATAATAATTTGCGACTCAAGTTCTGATTGAAATACAGAAGATAGAACATAGACGTTAATCAGTGTTGTTGTGCCGTTGTTATTTCCGGTGTCTGACACAGGAAGGAAGTTTTCCTTCAGGTAATGGAGCGGTAACGAGAACGCAATGAGAGTTTCATCCGACACCATGTGGAATCTAAATGTACTTTATCTATCTTGGAAATACATTAATAAATCAAGCAATGCTATCTTTGAAAGCATGAATCCAGTGGAAGAGTATATGTTTGCGTGCATGTGTGTGTGTGTGCCAGATTACAAAGAACGATAGAGTGCCAGGGAACCGAAATTAAAGTGGCCAACTGCTGTGAGAACTGTGTACTGGTGTAGGTCAAATATGTGTACAATGTGTGTGTGTGTATACTATGTTTGCAATCTTTCAAACCGAGCATCCAGTAGAGAATAAAGTGGTATCACGCTGTGAACAGATATGTGTGTGTGCATGAGATTATGTATACTGGTATGAAGGGTGCTATACACCCACTGCCCTCTGTGCTCAGTGTGTGTGAGCCTGTGTTTGTGTAGTTGTTGAATGTGCAAGTACAGCTATTTCAACAATTTACATCATCAGCTGTTGTGAGTTCAGTGTGTGTGTATGTCTGTGTTTATCCTTTGGTAATCAATCCAGATTACTCCATACTGTACATACTTTACATCTCTATAAATAAGGAGAATGAAGTAGACTTTTGACTTTATCTAACCAATGAATCTTTAGTGTTTTGGGTTTCTATGAGCAGTTTTAGTTAGTTTCTAAGACAGGGGGTCAGGGACACCCTTTCTCATCATCGGTCTTTTCTCTAATTTGGCCTCATGCAACCTCATCAAGGTTTCACCTGGTCTGGTGAAATGGAAAACTGGGTCTATAACCCAGAGGCCGAAGGATCAAACCCACGCAGGTTGTTGTTAATTTATAACAATCAATAGCCTATCAGACAAGTTAAGGCAACTCCAGTGGCAGAGGGGGATTATGGGTTCAAGACCCACCAGGATTAACTGAAAGCAGAGCGGTACGGCAGAAGCGTGCTGGGCCCATAACCCTGCGGTCGATAAGTTGAAACCATTGTCTGCTGAAGCACGTTTTCCTCTAATTTACAGAGTCAGGTTGACCATTGCTCAGTCAAACATGACTTAGGTGATGAAATATAATTGTGAAGTAGCAAAAGCAGCTGCACTGGCCTCCTAAGACCGTGGTTGGTGGGGGGGGTTCCCATCTTGAGTGGCTGAGAGCAGAGAGTGGAGCTTGTTCGATGAGAGGTCGATAGATTGAAGCCATCCTCTGCTCAACCATATTTTCCCATAATTCCCAGAATGACTAACAGCAGAGGAGTTCAGCAGAAACGTGATGGGCCTATAACCTAGAGGTCAAAGGATCGAAACCATCCTTCTGTTAAAGTGCTTTTTTTTTTTTTTTATTCTAGATTCACAGGTTCTTGCTGATTATTAGCGATCAATAGCCTGTAACAGGACGCTAAGGCAGCTCCAGTGGCCTAATGGATGAGGCACTAGCCTCCTAAGCCTGGAATTGTGGGTTTGAGCCTCATCTGGAGTGAATGACAGGCAGAGCGGCACAGCAGGAGCACGCTGGGTCTATAACCTAGAGGTCGATGGACTGAAACCATCCTCTGCTTTTCCTATGATTTACAGATTCTTGTTCACCATTGCTCCAGCAAACAGCTTAGCTGATGATGTTCTTTCACAGTTTATGCTTTTTTATTCATTTATCTGCTAAAACAACTTCATTTTCTTCTCATCATGGCTTTAAATTTTCTGTTATCAACCCTGAATACCGACATATCCTTTTTTTTTTTTCTTCTTGCTGCCAGTAAGGATGGAAGCTGCTAAGCTTCTGTTCTTTGCCAGTAAGACAGAGAGTAGAGTAGGAGTTAGCGAATCTGTGTAATCTGCCAATCTGGATGTCAATTCATATTAGGGAAAGGTTCCCTTAACTCTGGCTGAAATTTGAAGCTTTGTATTACAAAGAAATACCAAGACTAAATTTAATTTAAGCCCTAAAATCGTATTTCAAATGATAATCTCGACCCTGCAAGCCTGGTTCAGGACTAGATAACTTGGCATAATGTAGATTTTTTTTTTTTTTTGATAAAAAAAAAGACTTGGATATTATGTGCACAGTGGGTCTTTCCTTCCAGTGAACAGGATGGTTGGAAGCATTAATACGGTGCTTCTGGGGTGAAGATCCAAACGTCCAGAGTCCCACTCAAACTAAATAAATGATCCGAAAACACATAAATAAGTAACTCACAACACAATGTTACATAATTTTTTGAAAGTTTAACTTTTTTAACACTGCACTCCTCCGCTGAATAAACTATTGGCGTGGTTGTCATAAATAGGGTAAAAACACAGGAGCGCCTAACGATGTATTGCAATCCAATGCTGTCGCCCTGCCAAGCATTTCTTGATTCAATGCTCCGATTTTGAATCCAGAATGTGCAGTACTTTTACACCTGATCCCTTTTTTCTTTTGTTCAAACTTACATCTTTCCTCCTGTAACTGCTGAACATAATGTCAGTAACACCTTACAGTCAAATGTAATCCAAAACCACTGCACAAAATCCTGAAGATACACAATGACAATGAGAATGAAAGTGCATCATATGTTTTTTTTGCAGTAATACTGTTTTGCATTATACTGGCAATTATGTGTCTTACTTTGTCCACACTACACATGCAACCTTTTAAACAGACCTCAAAGCAGTTTCATAGGGACATGAATGTTAACTGCACCCTGACAAATCAAGAACCCATCTGAGTATAAACACCTTTCCAGTTTGTCTTTTCATCTTTTCCCAAAGTAAAATATGATTTTAAGATTTTCTTTTTTCCTTAAAAACATCCTGATTTCACATCTGCGAGAACTAGAGCTAAAACTAAGCTAAGCTTATTAAATGGAAATCATTAATTAAAAATGTATTGAGTCTGTTTTGCATTTTGCTTTAAAGGAGGCAGAACATCTGGCAGACTTTGTCCTTGCACGAAATTTTAAGGACAAAATTTGCGAGAGCATATGGTACCCTGATTACAAAGTTTGTCTGAACAACTTTGTCCCTCCACCTTGCTGTGACCAAAGTGATGCCAGGGTGTGTGTGACTGTTAACCTGGAGAGAAAAGTCTGTCGGCTCTTCCTCTTGCTCCTCTTACCCTCAGACTGTGCTTGAGTGTTTACAGTATGTGCTTGTGTGTGACTGTGTGTGTGTAGTGTGTGTGTGTGTCTCTAGTGTGAGGGTCTTGGAGAGTGTTTCATTATCTGTAACAGGGGTGCAGGAAATCTATACGCTCCAGCCCTGTCAAGGCCACCTGCTAGAGGGGATAAAAAGATGGTAGTGAGACGGGTAAAATGAGGAGGATGCTTACTGTTGTCCATGGAGCACGACCATACATGCACTAGGAGGCAGATGAAATTCAAAACAAGCTAATGAGACAAACATCCCTGACATATAATTATCCTATAAAGATGTTATGGCGAACATCTTAGCAGAGGATGTCACCTCCCAGAGAGCAAAAGAATATTTTGCCGATTTTAGGTGTGCATTTTAAAATGAAAGTTTCATTTTCATGGGCAAAAAAACGTATTATTTATTAATTTCATTCCTAATTTTATCTAAATAGTTTGGGGAGCCATAATGGTGGTTATGACTCGTTTTTAGTTCAGTAAGTGAGGTTTAAAGGGCCCTAAAGTAAGATTAAAGGGGTAAGTACAGGCATGAGTTAGGTCATACACACAGTTAGACTCTTAAAAGTGGACAACATAACACTCACACTGGGAGAACAGAACTATGCTATATTATGGCCATATGGAGCAGTCCTATATTCACCAATAAAACCCATCATGTACAGAGTATCAATGGAAAAAAAGCCAGAAAAAAAAAGCCAAACTAATCGAGATCTCTGACACTTGACCTCCTGTCAAGTGGACATCAAGCTTTACAGTCAGCGACGCTAATATTCCTGTAGTCTGATATTCTCATTTAGCTGTTGTTTATTCTTCACCAGCTGGTCGGTCACTCAGTCTGTGGAGCGGAGTTTGGTGCTGATTAGTGTGCAGTAGTTTTTTTTCTGAGCTAGTTTGCTAAAAAAAAAAAAAACAACAGAAAAAAACAGCAGCCCGTTGCTGCTTGAAACAGGGTTGCACTTATATCTATACATTAAATGCTCTGTAGAAACTATACATTCAGCCCCATGAGTGACCCCCTTCACATTGCATCAAGCTATTTTAATCAGAAAATGTTGATTCAGGTTTTACTTGACCTGAAATTTGTAGTGCTTGTGTGTGTGTGCGCAAGATGGCAGGGAAGGAGAACAGAGAGTGAGGTGAGAAGAGATCCCTGGAGTGAGGTGGACAGGAAATGAAACATTAAAGGAAGGTCAGGAAAGGTTGCTGTGTGTTGTGTGGCACAATGACCACAGGTTGTTCTCATAGTCCCACTAGGTGAGAGAGGAAGTGTGGGGGGGCCGGTGTGGGGGGGCCGGTGGGGGGGGGGGGGGGGGGGGGGGGGGGGGGGGGGGGGGGGGGGGATGGGGGGGGGCGGGGGGCGGGGGGCGGGGTGAGAACAGGTCTCTGGCTGTGTTTCACATTTACACCAGGTGACAGAAGGCTGAAGAGGAGCAAAACCCAACAACAACCTCTCATGTCTTTGACAGGAGATGGTTTTCCATCTCACAACACAAACGTGAAACATAAAATAATCCTCTATATCTGGTTTGTAAAAGAAATTGTCAAATCAAAATGGAGGATGAAAACAGAGCCAAGACAAAAAAAAAGAAGAAAAGATAAAGTGAAGACAGAAGGGATACAGGAAAGACAAAGACAAAAAAATACAAGAAGAGGGTGTCAGAAAAAAAAAGGAAGCTGGGGAAATAACACAGCAACAAAAGCAGAAGCTCAGGACAGATTTCTGTTTTCCTGCTCTGATCTGGAGACAGAACAGAGCAGAGGAAGGCAAAAAAGAGGAGAGATTAAAAAGGAGAAAAAGCGTAGCTTAGCGTGTTATCTTATTCAGTACCAAAGGAGGAGTGGAAGGAGAGAACAGGAGCTGACAAGAACAAACCAGAAAGAGTGAGACTCACTTATTTGGTGAACAGAAAGACAGCCGGTCCAGTACAGTCAAAGAGCTCCGGCGTGTTCAGCCCTCCGATCCCAACTTTCTGAAACAGTCGGCAACAAACTGCTGAATGCTTAAAAAGAACTGGGTCATACACCAGTGTTGTCCAGCCAAGTCCACAGGTAAAAGACATTGTACCTGTTCTATGGCAACACTTGAAGGCAGAGTGAAAAGAGACTCAGTGAACTGCTTCAGCTTCCTAAATGCTCAAAGCCCTGACCTAGACTGTTGGTATGTCCTACATTGTACAGCTTGAGTTTCATTCACATTATTCCAAGAATACACGTATAGGAAATATAGTGTTGGCCTGATTTGTCATGGCTGGACCTGTGGGCCTACATGCACTGACTCATCACTGAATTATAGCAGAAAGCGGCTGGTCTGTGACTGAACTTTATTAGACATAATGAGAAGGAGGGCATTAAACATACACACACACACACAACTGTAGAAATGTCAAGTCCAACGCTTATTTCCATAACTGTCTGTGATGTAAAAATAGCAAAACCGCAGGAGTCCTGGTGACAAACTGTCACAACCGAGGCATCGAGATGTTTTAATGCCAAGATATTAGATCCAGTGGTCATCCAGAATTCATTAAACTGTAGTTTCATAAGTAGCATCTATACTGGTGGGTAGCCGCTCGTGTTTCGCTCACACAAATGAGAGAAAATATGAATGATTTTCATCTTGTTCTTCATCTTTCTCTGGAAAAAAAAGGAAATAACTTCTGTTGTAATGAATGTGAAATCATTATTGACAGACACTGAACAGGCTGGAAGGACGGTGGAAATGGCCTCAAAGGGCAGCAGGGCAGGAGAAAGGAGAGAAGAAGAGATGTTAGGATGATGACAAACTAAAGAAGAAGAGACAGGAGGAAACTTGAGGGCAGGCTGCTGTCTGTGGCAGCAGATGACAGAGGACACAGTCGGAGCAGACAGGTTCATAACACCTGACAGCTGAACATCTGGTACATTTCATTGGGGAAGAGGTGAATCATATGGCCGTCTCCTTCCCCACCCTGCTTCCACTTGTCTTCTCTTGTCTTGCCCTGCCTTTTCCAGCAGGAAATTCCCTTGTCTTCTTTTGTTTGGTCCCTTGTCTTCTCATTTGTTGCCTCTCATCTCCGCTGAGCCGTTTTTATCTCCTCATCCTTTCTCTAAGTCACCGTAATATGTCGTCTTCTCTCTTCGTCTGCGGCTCTCCTCTGCCCTCCCTCCTTCCCTTCATCCTCCACCTTCCTTCTGTGTTGTTCCTCCTGTTTTGTCCTTTTTATCACAGAGTACGTGTTTGTGTGTCTGTGTGTGTGTGTCCTCTGTGATTAAAGAATGTGTCATTCTTGTCACAGTATGCCACCACTGCCTGCTGTCACCTGTCTGCCTCTAATGGATGGTGTTGGTATGTGTGCGTTTGTAAGTGTGCATGTATGTGTGTGATTTAAGGGGGGAAAAAAGGGTGAATATTTTTGTGCCTGAGTATCTCCCTTGATATACATGCATGTATTTGTGTGTGTGAACATGCACCTCTGGGAGTACACGTGCAAATATGCATGTGCAGGCACACATGTGTGTGTGTGTGTGTGTGTGTGTGTGTGTGTGTGTGTGTGTGTGTGATAATGAGAGCAGTAGAAAGGATGTGACCTATGCTGTGAACAAAACACTAATCCATTTGCCGGCACACTAAATGTAATAAATGATACTAGAAAAGCTGTTAACTCTACTAATGTTTTTTTTTAAAAAGGCTAAGGCCAATGGAAGCATGACGGAAAAGCAAGAAATATACCAAGAAATGGACTCAATTGCTTATTTCAACAACAGCAAAGAAAACAGAAAAAAACCCAACAAGATAAATATGCAAAATGAAAGTTTCCAAAAAGTTACCTGCACATAAAAAAAAAAAAACAACTTTTAAAGGTCCAGTGGAAAATTCCTCATCATTTCTGACTCCATGGAGACCAAAGAGATGCAGACATCTGTTTAATTCAAAGTATGGCAGCCACCAAAGAGAAAAAAAAGAAAAAGAATGACAATGATCTGATATAATCAAAGATATGCACTCATACATCCTTCTAGTCCTTTTCCCTCTGTATCATTATTTTACAATTCCTAAGCCTGCATGTTTTATCAAAACTAGAGCTATTCATCATGTACCAGTTATGCATTAGCCATGTCCTTTATGACTGTGACTCTTTTCATCGTGAAGACATCTGGTGCTGGAAACCTGAGTGATCTAGAATTCACAATCAGAGGTTCAAGGTTCACGACAATAATGTGAAACTGTTGATGTTTATTTGGATTTTTTAGCAAAAACTTTTGAAGAAGAAGAAGAAGAAGATCATTGACAACTCAGATCCATATTTTTTCTTGTTTGACTTAAATTCCACTCTAATTAGGGGCTTTTTCAATTAATTCAATCCTCACAGCAGTTACAGAGGTTCTCATGAATCTACATCACAATAAGATATCCCTCAAAAAACTAAATCATTTTGTCTTGTAGAAACTGATAATGAAATAACTTCAGAACACACCATAAAGTAAAGTAAGCAGACAGTGTAGCAAGTTTTTTTTTGTTTGTTTTTATGTTGGTCTGAAAAGTTAGAACCATTTTTGAATGCCACATGACTGAGTGATGAAGTTACACCATTGGTTGGCCCCGCTCAGTGTTGGAGTTTCCCCCATTGGCTGCTGGTCCTCCAAAAAGGATTGGGTCAAACGGTTTATGTTACGTCATCAGGTCATGTTTATAGGCAATGTTGCCAAATTTGTCACTAGATTTACTGACTGTTCAGACCTCTTTACTGACTTTTTTCTTTTTTAATGACAAATCTTGCACCTTTTTGGACAAACTTTAGCTGCTTTTGTTTGAAGAGAGTAGCCAGTACTGAGGGCAGAGTCGGGCTTTCCCTCCACAGGCACAGCTCTCTTTGTTGTGCAAGTAAATATAGCTGAAATTACAGCACAGCCGTTGTCAAGAGTGGCAATTTTGTCAGACGTTGTCAAGGTTATAAAATCAGGATTTAAGCAGCTTGGAAATGTCTTGGAAGTGACTGCTGGTTGATATGTACCTTAACGTGCCTCGTTTCAGTGTCTATTTTATAGTTGTTGAATTTTGTTTTGACAGAAACAGAGAAACATAAATAAAAACAGGCTTTATGTGCAATTCAGCTGTGTTAAATTATCTGAGCACAGACAGAAGGAGAGACGCTTACAGGTAAAGGGCAGACGCTGCCTGACACAAGGCAGAATGCAAATACGATGCGATGAATTCATCAATAAGCTAAATAATGTTTTATGCCATCTAACAACATTTAGCAACTTCTCAAGCAGGCTTCATTGACTTTCCATTGAAAAAGAGTTGTTTACAGTGGTTCCACAGTTTTTCAGATTGAACATATGTGGTCTAACCTCAGACTGTGTTAGGACCTGGTCTTGTTAGCCATGGATGTGTTTCTAAGGATGTCAGTGGTGAGTTGGTCTGTCGGTGGGTATATTGATCCACCACCACGGCCCAGACTACACTATCTCAACAACTCATAGAATTAAAGGATTACCATGAAAATTGCCACAGACATTCATGTTCCCCTCAGGATGAATTCAGATCAGTTTTCATGCCCAGCAGTTAAAAGTACAAACAGCAGAGAGCACACAGGCACAAGGAAGAATGACATTAACCCTACTGTCTATAATGAATTGTAATCACTTCGGCCTAACCCTAACCCTTAACTGTTATTTAGCCCCATCATCAAGTCATACTTTAAATTTGTCCGGTACTTTAACACCTACAATCTAATAACATCTCCATCAGCCTCCACTGTCCTTTGTGCTCACTGCTAATTAGCAAAATGTTAAGTGCTAGGACTCTAAACTATGATGGTAAACACGATAAACTTTACTTATTTAACATCAGCATTAGCATTGAGTTTAAAGCACTGCTGTGCCTCAGTACAGCCTTGCTGAGCTGCTAGCATTGCTGTAGACTACGACACTCATTTAATAAAAGTCTTATGTACGGTTGCATAGATACAAAGAAATACCAGATGCCTTGCTCAAAGGCAACTCAACTGTGTTGATTGAGAGGGGACAGCATTTCTCATCTGCTTCCCTAACCACAGCCCTACCTTGCGTTTGGATATTGCAGGAACATCCTTCTGCTCACACCCCTGACTTCTCTAACCTCTGTGCTTTAACCTTTTTGTTGATTATAATCCCAACACATGCTCGGAGCAATTATGATCTTTGACAAACCATGTTATACTGTTTCCAAACATTGCTAAATTGTTTCATCATAGCATCAATTCTCACTAATCAAAAACCTTTTGTATTTAGACTCTTTTCATCATGGAACATCTGGGCCCAAGCATTTAATCCCCTGCAGACTTTACACCACTCTGAGAGGCCAACCTAAATCCATTTGGAGAGAAACCTTTTCATCATTTTGAGTTACATTGGAGACATGAGTGTTAAGCTTTATTTTTGTCTCTTTCATCATTTGATGCCTGTCACTAAAGCTCTTAACAACCATGTTTTAATGTATTCCCATTGCCTCTCGACAGTGGAGCAGCTCTGACAATTCACTGTAGTTCAGCAGAGCTCTCTCTCTCTCTGTACTTCTGTAGAGGATGCTGATGGTCGAGCTGCTGCGTCGACCTTCATTAACTCCACATTTTGATCACAGCCTCTTTTTACTTTTTTACACGAACACTTATGTAACCATCCCAATATGTGTGTGTGTGTGTGTGTGTGTGTGTGCATGTTCACACATGTAATTGGCTTACTTAACTTGTGAGGCCTGTGCACGGCTATATTCCTTCTCCAAACTCTAATGTTAACACTTTAACACTGACCTGAAACTAATCCCTCTGACAGAATGGCTATACTTTTGATGAATTTACATTCATTGTGTTTCATTGTGCTTTTTTGTTTTTTTCTCATTCAGATATACAAGAATATGTACTTAAAAAAACTAGTACTTGTTAGTAATAGTTACTCACCATCAGTTCCACCATGGTGCTTTTGAGCAAGACTGTTAACCCCAACTGCTCCAGTGGAGCTGCTCAGTGGTCAGCAGGTCGGACTGTGGTTGCACTGGGCAGCTTCCATGGAGTTCATCAACAGAGTCACCATGAGTGTACAAAACTCATGGCAGTTCATTCAATAACTGTCGAGATATTTCTGATATCTGATATCTAGTGTTTTTACACAAAAACATATAGACAGTACTTTTCATGGCAGATCAAGAAGAATTTAAAAAGAGGAAACCTCAGTGAGCTGGTTAGATTGAGTGCTGCAGACTCTTTCTGAGGTCTCTTCTGTTTCCTTCTCGTTAAAGGGTTTTAACTGGGGAGAGTTTTTTCCTCATCCAAACTGAGAATCTAAGGATGGAGGGACGCCGTGCACCATCACGAGCTATGGTTGTAGCTGACTGTGGTAAGGCTCAGCGTGAGGATCTCAACTGTATCTAAAAGAGCTATTCAATACATGATGACAGATAGCAGTACATTGTTACTCTGCCATATGTGCAGAGGTAAACACACAGACAAGCAGTCACAGAATCCATTTTGATGAAATATGTATGCGGGCTTGCTTTATTACTCACACACACACACACACACACACACACACACACACACACACACACACACACACACACCCACACACCCACACACCAAAGCCTCCATACAAATCTCCAGGCACTGCAAGCTTTGTAGATGAGGCACACTAAGGGGCAGTGCAGCTCCAAATGAACAGATATTTCCCCCCCTCCCGGGACTTCTCCTTCCTTCCTCGGTTTTCTTTCCCTCTTTGTATTAACATGCAGTTGCTTTCAGCTATTTTCTCACTCTGAAATGAAACAAATGCACTGGCGACGTCCTCATCTCACCCTCACCTCACCACAACGTTTTTTTTTAGCCAATTGGTTCTGCAAATCTGAAAGACATTAACCAGCTATTATTTTGTTACCTTGTGCCTGTACCACTGACTGCACTGTATTTTCAAAAGCATGAACACAAGATGCTTCATCTCACATAGCCTACAAAATGAAATCATCCATATCTCATGAGATAAAACGTCATATAGTGAGTTTATCAGAGCATCATCATTTGTATATATTAATATTTTTAGTTTTAATCAGTGTAACATTTTAAAATAAATTGGCAGATGGGAATTCCTCTGTTTAGCAACAAGAAACAAAAGTGTAGGCTAATTTCTGCAGAAGTCAGTATTTGAAAACGTAGAGTAATAATGCCTTTTAAAAACTTATATTTTCTTTATTGAATATGCTGGTTCACTGTAAATATAGGAGTCTTACAAGACAAAATGATAATTCTTCACTGCATCAATTTATTGTTTCAGTTCTTTCTTGACCACAAAATTAGTTTTAACTCAAGACATCAAAGACAGATAATTACACAATCTTGAAGTTATAAAATAAAATACATTTGGCTTTTGGCAAAACAACAATGCTGGAAAGCATCTAATATTAAACTAAAATGTTCACTAACCCGCTATAACAGACGCTCAATACATGGCAACACTGACGGTATTCACAAGCCAAGAAATGGCATGGCAAGTAGTTCTCAAGTAAAAAACAACTGTGTTGCAGTGCTTGCACTGATCCTGTCTCTTTCTCTGTGTTACTGTGGTTACATACAAACGGTGCTGTTTAAAATGTAACTCAGTACAATCGAGTGAGGGCGAGAGCTGTGTGTTGTTCTCTTCATCCTTCTCCCGTTACCATTCCCCTCGTTTAAGGGCACAACGTACCTAGCTTCGCCACCAGCTTATAATTTTACTGTTGATCAGAAAATAAGGTTTTGTGGACTGTAGCCTGACCAACTCAAAATGAGCTCGTAGCTCATAATTAATTAATTGACAGCTACCAGGCTATGAGTTTGAGAGCAGGCTAAGGTTAGCTCGCTAGCTAACAAAAGATTTAAAAATACAGTTATCGTGATGGGAGGTACCCAAGATGACAAACTAATTTGGGTAGACATGTACTTGATTGCATTCACAGATATGGAGGAACAGGGTTATAGGCCTTCACTGCAACTGGCCACTAGAGGTCAACCAATGCATTTCGGCCTCTCTTCTCGGGGGCGGTTATGTCTTACATCTTTAAGGTTGATGCTTGTATGGCTTAGTAATCCATGTTGCCTTGTGGCCTTTTTAATATAAAGGTTAATGATTGATTAATCTCCATTATGTCTCATCATCATTATCATCTTGATAAGTGTCAGTTTGAGGTTCATTTAAATAATGTTATCTTTCTGTTTACTTTAGCTAATGTAGGTGAAGGAGAACATTAATTACCACTATCTGCTTCGTTACTCCCAACTCGAACTCACGTTTGGTTACTTTATAACCCAATTATCCACAGAGCCATCTCTCTTTCCCTGCTGCGATCTGCGTCTCTCTCCCCTGACTTTTATTTCTTTCCTGTGATGCATAAACAACGAGTCTTAGAGCCTGTTATACAGTTGCCTTTGGTAGGGAAATCATCTGATTGCATACATTTCCTTCTTCTTCTGTCCTTAATTGGATTTCTTCCTCTCTTTTTAGATTGCCATGTGTTTGATCTCCCCCCTTTCCTCCTCCTTCTCCTCCTCCTCCTTCTCCCCTTCCGCCTTTTCGTCCTCTTCCTTTTTTTCCCATCCGTCTGTGGATCAGAGGAGCAGAGGAGGAAGGGAAGGAGGAAGAGGAGCAGGATAGAGTTCAGGCCAGTGGTCGGTCTCTCAAGGACGGTCTCTGGGGTGCAGCTCATTCGTAAGTGCACGCATTCACACAAAAGAACCAGCTAATTGACTCACCAGTGCATAAGAGCTGAAATAGCAGACCTCTCAAGGTATTTACAGCATATAAATACAGTATGCAATGAGCGGAGGTATGAGAAGCCTTTTTTTTTTACCTCAAAAATACTTAACTCAATCACCCGTTGCCTTGGCTTTGGTTTGAGTGAAAGTGTCTATTAATTTAAATGCAGTTTCAGATATATAAGCTTTCTTACAACACTGTACTCATTCTAAGTTGGCACATAAGCACATGGAAATGGCAGATAGTAGTTTCCTTGCAGCGTTCGGTTTATCAAAGGAGGCAGCGATTAAGGCGTCAGAATGGTCGGTGAGTAGTGATGGCAGGCAGGGATTTGTATGGATGATTGACATGACAGGTGTAACTAGAGCAGCACCTGCAAACAGGTTATTTGACAAGTTGAATGATGATCAGGAAAAAAAAATGCTGGGATTAAAGTAGAGCCAGATTTCGAGGTAGCATTTCTGTTGTCATGGGAAACAGACGGACAAACGATGCCACACTGATGAAGTATCAAAGGAAAAATATTGCAGCGTAATACATAATGCAGCATGTGCACACACAGTTCTGATGTTATTACAGAATAAGAGCAGTTTTATCATGCAGACTGACACTCGATGTTCATTTCAGCCTCCTGATGTTTCACTGCTGTTTGTCGCCTCATGGTGATTGACAGTGTGAGTGGCCCCTGTGTTTGACTGACCAGTCAAGTGCAACTCCTGCTGACTGTATGACATAGTGCTGACATGAGCTTTATGTTATTTTCACTTCCTTCAGGACATAAAATGCCCCCAAAAAATATACAACATAATAAAATATATATATAAAAAAGGGAAAGGGAATAACCCCTTTACCTCCTCAGGTTCAGATGGCCTACACCACAGGGGGATACATCACAGACTAAATCAGCCGTGTAATGGAAGTGACTCTATGGGCAGCTGTTTCCTGGGCATTAAGTAACATACCACTCATATGTTTTCATCGCCCTCCTTTAATCTTATATTAAGGAGGAAGCTCTTTCTCTTACATGTTAAGTAATTGATGAATTCCTATTAGTCGTCTGAAGGATGTTCTGAAGTCGGCCTCTGCCTGTGGTGTAATTGGGGTTTCCTTGTGTGAACTCACAGGGCAGCAGAATAGCTGTTGCAGATTATTCCTGTAGAAGTAGTTCGTCTACACCGCATGTGATGTTTTAACAGTGGGTTTAAGAATTAATTGCTTATATGTTTTTATTTGTTTTATAATAAGTTAGATGTATAAACTGTCAATTGCAGTGTCATCAATGGCAGACAGCCATTCTGTAGATAGTCCTCTAGGTCACTTATAAATCATGAAAACAAACAGTGGTGATAAACTCTCACCCTGTCTCACTTCTGCTTGTAAAAACCTCCATTAACAAATACACATGATTTGATGTTTTTTTTTGTATGTATTCATTACTACATCCAAGAATTTTCCATTAGCACCTGCTTTTTAAGGTTTGTACCAGAGCGCGTCCTTACAAACTGCATCAAACACCGTACTGTAATCAACAAAAGAACAAAACAGCCTTTTTCTTTTTAGGACAATACAAAACAACAGAGTGTTTTTCAGTTAAAAAAAAAAAAAAAGAAAGAAAGAAAAAAAGATATGATCAGTGGTGGAGTAACTCCCTCTAAATCCTGCCTGAGTTCCCCTCAGGATAGAATTATCCTCACAAAACTTACATAGCTTTCAATTCAATACATAACAGAGCACTTTACCCAGACAGCTCAAAAGTGTGATGCCTCTGTAACTCTTACAGACCGGTGTTATCTTTCTTCTTGGACACTGGCACAATTAAACCAAGTACCCAGTCTTTGGGGACAGCACAAGAGTCCTGATTCTTGTTAAACAAAGAGACACAGGCCGATCAGCTGCAACATTCAAAACAGTAACTGGTTTTAGCGTTGTGGCTGATCACTGTAAAAAAAAATTCATGACATTTCAGCTTCAAAAAACTCATTCATGCGTACATCCCAGTCACAGTCTTTCAAGATGTTCCTGAAAGGCAAAATTGGACAATGTTTATTACCTGTATCACATCCATTCAGCATCTTCCAGCAGAACACTTTATACTCGTTCAACTCCACACAGGCCCTCTGTGATTTATATAACTCCTAGTTTTAACTAACCACATGCGTATTCTGCATTTTCTTAATATTTATGTATTCTTGTCTTGTCTGCAGTCCTTGTTAAACCACACTGTGTTTTACAGGATGTTTCTGCTTTATTGCTTTCATGATGTATCAGATCCTTTGGTTTTGGTTTTCCTTCCTCTGAAAGTGACCGTGATGGTGAAAGTGATTTAGAAATGAACCGCAGTCTAAAGCTGTGTTTGGCTAATCATGTCGTTTCAGATAACCTTGTCAGAGGTGACAGGTAAAGAAGCATCATGTTAGTATTGTCATTGTTAGCATTTAGCTCAAAGCACCACTGTGCCTGAGTATAGCCTCATGCTAGCACGGCTGTGGATTTTTGAGGCCTGCAGCCATTCTAAAGTACATTTAGACAAAAAAAATTGATGCTGTTGCCATGCGTTCCACTGTTGTTGTTCCACTTTCGGCTGTTTGCCATAGCGACAGTGACAACCACTGTTGCACCACACCGTCCCGGTTGCCTCGTGCAAGTATTGTAGAAAAACTTTTTAATTGTCCCGCGTCAGCTTTCTGTTCTGCTGATGGGGTCGATCATTTAAATACCCAACTTGAGGACTTACTATAACATCATCCCTCTTCTTTTTTTCCATCCTCTGTTTTATTTGTAATGCTCTTAGGTGAGTAAGTGCCCTTCAGCTACATAATCCAACATATTACAGAGTTGCTGGATCAGTGTCACTCATCTCAGTTTTAACTTTCTCTTTAATGTGACAGTGCAGTCTGAGGAGTCATTTCTCTGACAGGACTTTGCTCTATATACAGTGCACTGTGTTTCCTGGGAGGTTTGGACGTCCATTTTCAGAGAGTTTTGGTGTTTCATTGATTCGCACTGCCTCTGTCTTTGCCCGTCCCCATATCTTTATAGAACAGTACTGAAGACTTCTGACAGATTTGTCAATGGGAAAGACATCCAGACGCTCACACTGTCACACAGCATATTATCAACTCAGAGAAGCAGCTGGAGAGAATGAGAGAATGAGGAAAACCATTTGATTTAATAAGCAAGATAGACAGATGTGCATACTACAACTCAGGAAACATACAGTATATACACGCACACATATACACACATAAATAGACACACAGACTGCATGTTTCCTTTGTCTTCTGTATGACTTAGTGTCGCGCAAATGTAAAGAAAAAGTTAAACTTTGTCCAAATCATGAGTTTTGGACAAAAAAAAAAAAAAGGCAACAAACTTGCTTCATTGGCAGTGACTCCAAGTCCAAGATAGGCTTCGTCATACTCTACTTTTGACTGACATTTTCATGAGCATCATCAGTTTTTTGTTTTTTTTTTTTCTTCCCTGTCAAAAATCTGCCGATCATGTACATTACATCAGCTCGTAGGTTTCCAAACTATTTTGGCTCATAGTCCTAATTTTAGCTGAGAATTTTTGGAGGGGAATTTGGATTTCATGACCACACAGCAGAGGCAAAGCCACCTTCACACCAGAAAGAGCTTTCAAAGGGAACGGCTCGTTTCAAAAGTCTGAAGTGTCGACTCTGGGTAATCAACTTACTCCAAACTAAAACTTATCTAGCGAAACTTATGAAGGCAGCCTTTGTAGTGTTAGAACATGACAGCTCAGCCGCCATGGATGGGTTCAATCACTAAGTTAAGGTTTTGCTAACTTGATAGAGTAGCGCACATCACAAAGCTCACTTCCTTTGCTGCCGATTCTGTAGAACTGCACCGAATCAAACTTATAAAAGTCAAGGTTCATTATGCTCTATTGAATAGGTGTCCTCTTGGGTTACCTGTGTTCACCCATCCCTCTCATTTTCTGACCCAAGCCTTCATCACATCCAGACTCCACTACTGCAACGCTATTCTTTATGGTACAGCCTCTTAAGTCCTTAATAAAGTCCAGTGCACGCAGGGCTCCTCTGCTCTCCTGCTGGCTGCAGCTTCACTACAGAGTTAAACATCATCCCTGTCTCCCTGTTTCTCCTCACTCACAAAGCCCTCCATAACCAGACCACAGCCTCCCTCTGTTACTGTCTCCCCCAACACATCTGTGGCTGCGCTAACCATGCTACGTTCAAGAAGTTACTCCAAATCAGCTTTTTCAAACTGCTTTTAATGTTTGATTTAAAGTCGTGTGCCACCTCTTGTGCCTTTGCCTTGTGTGTTTTTTATTATCTAGGATCTTTTATTAACGGGTTTTATAAAGAGTCTCTTGAGTATCTTGAAAAGCACTCTGCAAATAAGATGAATTGTTATTAATATTTTAATTATCATTGACTCAACCCGTAGGACATGTTCTTCTTGGTGCAGGCAGCATCCTAAGAGCCTCTCACCCACCTGACACAAACTGAATATTCATTGAAAGAGCTGCTCACAAATACCGTCCACTTCACTTCTTTATAACTACAGCCATATATCCTGTTTGTTGGTGTGTGTGGGGAGGGATAAATCGATTGTAGGGGTGCACAGCATCCCCCCCCCTCCATCTTCAGTCTGCTCTCACAAACATACGGCAGTTATCTTCTTTGACTTATCATGGATTTTCTCATCACTTTTATCCAGGTCATCTCTGATTAGTGAGATATCTTTAGATTAAGTTCTCAGTTCGTTCAGAAGGCAAATGCACACACATGCACACACGCCCACAGAGGCACCTACACAAACACAGATAAATGAACACAATCTATATGCAGAGATACACACAAAACATTAGAAAATGTATGCAAATCTCACAGCACATTCTCCAGCACACTTTGCATTCATAAACACACATATACACAGACACACACACTCTGAAATGAACTATGTTTATGGGAGCTAGCCTCTGTTGCTGTTGGTAATAAATAATCATAAAAAATAAAAAAAATAAAATAATAATAAAACACTGAATCCCACTGGTGTTTATCTGTGCTATAGCCAGAGGATAAAAACAGAGGAACATGTGTGTGTGTGTGTGTCTATGTTGCCATAACCCTGTCAGTGTAGACTCAGGAGCCTTGACACAATAATAAGCCCATCTTCCTCCCAAAGGCCCCGAGTCATATTATTATTCACTGGTCCAAATATGGAAATACAACCTCAGAGATAACAGAGGGGCGGGGGTTGGATAGACAGAGGGTGTGTGTGTGTGTGTGTGTGTCTGTGTGTTCATACTCAGTGATGTTCTGCCAATCAAACTTTCTAGCTTGAACGGAGAGACAGAGAGAAGAAAGAAAAAAAAGAGAGTTCATTTGTTCCCACCTTCTTTGTGGGTTTTCTGCCAGTGTAAAGTCACTTGTGTCTGTCGATGACGTGAGCAGCTACTGACAAATCAAAGTGAAGACTTTCTGTTCTGTGTAGGGTAACTGAGCCCTGTGGTTGAGTCACAGCAGAAGATAACATTCATTAGTCAAAAACTGTAAATGATCATTGTAACATCCATATTTCTTGGCCTGAAGTATCCTTTTCTTTCTCAGGTGCACGTGGTGCTGAAGTGAGTCCGGGCTTAGTTTGGGAAGATATGGCTAATCTGCAGGGTTCAATTAGGAGGGATGACACAGTACAGTCTCTGCTGCAGCTTTAATTTATAATTTAAGTCCAGTGAAGTGATCTGATTCTTTCTTTTTTATTTATTTTCTGTGAAGCACTGTACGTATAAGAAGAGGATGGAGAGGAGGACAGCACCAGTGGAGCTGGACTGGTCAGTGTCTGCTTTCTTCATACAACAGTGATACAACATGGTAAAATACAACTCTATTAATTTGAACCAGGTCTTTAAGCTGCCGTTCACTGTTGTTTTGGTCATTTCCACGAATCAAATGAACTTAACACCATTTTACCTTTACACACACACACACAAACAAGTTTATGTCAGGTCACAAACTTGGATGGCGTGGTTTTGTCAGTCTTCAGTTATTGCCTCATGATGTATTTTCTTTCCAGTCATTGTTGACTCTGACTTTGGCAGGATGCTGTTTTACACTGACAGCTAAATCAAGATTAAGTTAAGAAGTTAGGTACCTCGAGAATGTCCCATGATGCTTATTTGACCTCTGCTGTTTCTCATTGATGTGACTTTGCAGCTAAAACTGTGCAACGTCTCGTTGGGATCAATCAAGGTTGGGGCTAGTGGAGGACACGGTCCACCCCTTCTTGTTTACATTGCTGTGTGCTAGCCAGGCTCTGTCCAAAGTTTAACAAACCTTCCTTCCAGCACCTGTAAAGCTCACAAATTAACATGCTGCATCATGTTTGTTTAAATCATGCGAAAACCTTAGTGTAAAAATGGCAAGTTGTGATTTTACATAGAGTTATTGTGTGTGGGATTGGAACTAGTTCCAAACTAGCTGTTATATACTGTGCTTCTCTCATTTTCTCCTCTGTTAGTGATAAAAAGCAAATAATCATGTTTCCCACATGTAGAACTTTTTCTGTTAAATCAACAGGAATAAATAAAGTCAGCAGCACATAATACTGGGAGTTTTTTTTTTTTTTAATGATGCCTGCTTTCTGCACTGTGGCCACTGATGTGAAATAAAAAGAAAACTAGATGAATGTAACTCTCCTTGCACAGTCGTTTTAAAAGAAAGGAAAAGAAGGAAATACGTGTGTGTGTGTGTGTGTGTGTGTGTGTGTGTGTGTGTGTGTGTGTGCATGCATCCCTGTCTCCTATGTGCACTTCATTTTTTTTTTTGAACTTGACTTGCTATTAGACATGCAGCGAACTTGCATACTTTCTTCCCTTACGCATAAAAAATGAATGGAGTTCTGATAGAGATATGCAAATGAGGGTGGTTTGCAAGTGTGTGTGTGTGTGAACCTGCTCCCTGTGTGTATGAGTTCATGCTTTATATGCATCAGTGTTTCTGTATATGTGCGTGTCCACTTAAGCATGCATATTTGTACATATATATGCACACAACAGACTGGCAGCATCACAAATGACCAGCGTGTTAATTGGGAATGATGCCTGAACCGTTGGAGACGGCCGGGAGAAAAGTCAGAAGCCAAACGTTCAAAAAGGTAACGCTTCAATTAAAATATTCATTAAGACTACCCCGTTTGCTCAGTCATCCATGACAAATGACTTGCTCCTGCTGGCTGGACTTCAATTTGTTCCAACACACATACACACACACACGCACACTACCTGAGTCACCATGAATCAAAGTAAAGGAAAAAGAAAGTATTTTGTCAAAAAAAAGAAATCAGCAGGGCTCCAATATGGATGTGAAGTGCATGTGTCGAATTGTAAAGTGTCCGGAAGTGGGTAAATAAACGACTCGATACAGTTCTCACAGCTGCAGACTTCCTCAGTGTTTTATGAGGTACTTTGTAACTGTCGCTTGTTGGGACGAAATCAGTTTGTTTGCTCTTCAGCGCACTCACAACTCCAACGACGCCTTCTCTGTATCTCTGTTTGCCTTTCACAGAGTTGGAGTCCTGGGAAATGAGATTCTAAGGAGTGTATGGGCTGTATAATAGAATGTCTGCATGAGGCTGTTTCCATCAAGGCAGCTTGAAAATTACAGTTAACTCCAGGTAAGAACAAAAAAAAGAAGGCTCATTTAAGACATTTAGAGAATATAAATACTTTGGCTCACAAAGCCAAGACCAAGAAGGTCCTTGGCCTGATTTGACCATATTTGGCCCCTCAGACTACTTCCTCTTCCCCAAGATGAACAAGCTCAGCTGTCACCATTTTAACAGTGATGAAGAAGTCATTGCTGCTGTGTTTTGAAGTTGAGATCCTTTGCATCTCTGTTCCTGGTTTACCTGTGGTCTTTGCTGTTTTCCCTCCTTGTTGATTGTCTGCCCCACCCTAATGTGTGTCACTTGTTGCCCATTACCTCCTGTGTATTTAAGTCCCTATGTTGCCCTGTCACTTGGTCAATTTGTCTGTGTTGGTCCCTGAGTCTGTCCCTGCCCCATTTTGCTTGTGTTTCTTTGGAGTTACCTCTGTTGTTGTTTTTCCGAGTTTTGTTTCCTTGCCATATGGACTTTGTAAGCCAGTGATTTTTGGTTATTGAAATATCATCATTCATCAGTCTGCTTTGTGTGTCTGCATTTGGGTCCTCTCCCTCGTGTTCCTGGCTACACCCTCATAACAATCCTATCCATAAATACAAGTTGTCACTTATTAAGTCCAAGAAGCCGACATTAGAAAAAAAAAGCGCACGGTGCTCTATGTGCATCAATTAATGAACAGTTCAGCACCACCACTGATAGACAGTGACAGTCAGGTGCACTGTCTCAGTACCATGTATTTCTTGCACGTGAATAATACAAACATATAGTTGACACAGTGGTTTACAACACTACAATCTCCATAATCATCCTTTAAGTTAATAAAGACTAATCATGGATGTTTCACTCATTAATTGTTGTCCCCGCTCAGCCTGCTCTATCTTAGTGTTGTCCATTTGTGTACTGCACCATCCTCCATAGGTCAAAATAATAACGGGTTCACAAACTTTATTTGTATCAAGGCCCCTTTTTAACACTTTATCCTCCTTCATGGTGGCAAACCTGGCAACCACTTAGCCGCAGTTTATGTCCCGCTCAACACACAGTGAAGTGAGGTCAGATAATCTGGCCTCATCTATGCAACAAGAGAAGTAGAGATGTTAGAGGAGCGAAGGATGCTGTTAAACTCACAGTTGATGTTACAGTTACACTATAACTTCATCACTCAGTCACGCTCCATCAGTTCGGTCAGGGACACATATCTGCTGTTGCAGACCATTAACTCAGTGGGGGTCCCTGCTATGCGTGGGCCCTGGGGCAGTTGCACCCTCTGCCCACACTGTCACTCTGCTTATACTTGTCAGTCAGCAGGTCCCCTGTGGGTCCATGTAATGTTCATGGTGCAGGATGAAATCACCCCACTGTCCAGTGAATGACTTACCTGTCAGTGACTGCATGTTTATTTGTAATAAGTCAGTGTGAACACAGACCAGACCAGAAATCTCCTAGTCTGATAAGATTATGCTTTGTAAGTAGCCTGGTAACCTTTTTTAAAAAAAATCATTTAATTTATTTTTATTTTTTCAGTTATCCCTGTTGTGATGTAAATTCGGAAAATCATCATCATCACCATCAAATAAACTATTTTCTATTATTTTATATTAGAGTTCACATAAGTTCATTAAATGCAATGAACAAAGGACAAACAGTTCGGGTGAGGATCAGCAAAATGAATCTCATCATATTTAAATGGATGAGGGGTTTTACAAATAGGTTTTGCCATATAAATATATACAGTATATGATTTTGCTTTTTTCTTAAAATTTAAAATTTAAATTAAAAAAAAAAAAAGCTTGACACTTACATGAGGTTAAACCACCATCCATGATGTTTTTTCCAGCTCGGAGTTCCTCCTCTCTTAGACTGTGAGTTTGTTGAACTCATCCATCTTGAAAGTCGAGCATACAAAAGGTAAATTTCCCATTAAAACCGTAATTAAGTTTAACCCAGCTACTCAGTCATCTGTGACAAATTGCATGGTTAGCGCTGGGCTTGCTTTAACTTATTCTCCTGCAGTTCCCTGACTCATCATGTGTTACAAAGCAGACAGAGATGAAGTCCTACTCTTTAGACGATAGGACTGTGTCATGGCGAAAAGTGCCCACTGGTCCACTTTTATCTATGAGGAAACACTGCTGTCTGATTTTTAATTATCTTTGCACCTCTATCTTTAAATACACATGGAGGAAATGACCGTTAATGATTGTAGGAAGTGCAGCTTCGTGAAGTGTCTTTGACATCATAATTCATAGCAGTGTCATGATGGCTTCTGCACTGTGACATCTTTGAGGTGAGGAGGACTTTAGAAGGACTTTGGAAAAACTTTAGAAGGAGGTTTGACTAAACCTGTTCACTCTCCAGCAAGAACTGTTATTATTCATATCACACACAGGTTCTGGTTGAGGGGGCCCGCTCCGTGGGGCCCCAGGCCTGTGCTCTGTAAGCCGGGTCAGAAATCCATTCATGCATACAGTACATCATGACTTCCTGTTAATCCCTAGAAATCACTCCCTCAGAAATAAAGAGGGAGAGACAACTGTATACTATAAAATCAGGCAACAGGATTACAGCGTGTTTTCTTTCTTCTTCCCCCCCCACCCCCCCCATACCTCTTAATGCCTTCTCTTTTTCTACCTCTGTTTCTTATTTATTTATTTGCCTGGACGTGCTGCTGCTCTGTTGACGTTGCCACAGCACCTGTAGATTAATTACAACCTGTCAAAAATGAATTCCTTTTAAAAAACAATTTATAAACCGACACATCCGGGAAGACAGCATGAGTGCGGGTAATGAAGTGCAAGGTGTGTGTGTGTGTGTGTGCTTCTTTAAGAGGGTACGTATCTGTGTGGAAGTGTGTACTCACTCTTGAGTGTGCACATACTTTTTCATGTACTGTCAGTAACCATGTGACGTGTGTGTTTATGGGGTTTTCTTAGTGAACGTTATGATGCCGGGGCTAAATGCAATGAGATGTTCTCCTAAGTGTGTTTGTGTGTGTGTGTGTGTGTGTGTGTCCCTGCTTGCTGAGCCTAAATGAGGTGACTTTAATTAGGGACATGAGGGGAGGACAGATTGAGGAGAGTAAGAAAAGGGGTATTTTTGGCAAAAGCAAAAGAGGCAGCTAGAGCAGGAGGAAGACAGGCAAATTGTTTTTGACAAGTGATAAGTATTTCTGAGTGTGAGAAGCACACTAATGATTTTAAGGTGGCTTTCTGCACTTGAAGTATTCATTTTTAGAGCGACCTTTAGTCATAAACAAGACGGGAAAAAATATATATATACACGTGAAAAAGAGGTTTATTTGTGAAATGAAATGTCTTGATTATTAATAAGTATTTCTGAAAGGAAACAGGTCAGAGAGAATGAAGGAGAGAGGAAGACAAGACAATTAAAAAGATTCCTGACTGCTGCTGTGAGAGTGGATGTTTCATAACAACTTGTACTTTCAGATCTGGAGAGGTCATGATGGAAACTGGGTAGAAGACGTGAGCGATGCCTACTTGAGTGGATCATTAGTGGGATAGGAGAGGATGACGTTCAGGAACAGACAGTTGAAGAGTGATAAATACTGTACAAAACAAAAGCTCCATCAAAATCCAGATCCAGATCATCCTTGCTGAGGGAATCATTGACATTTATTTTGTTAAAGGAAATGTTTTCCTGCACACACACTGCACTAACATTTAGCTTCATTGAGACAAAGATGAGTACCACACAGTTTCTCCTGGCTTCCAGTGAGGGTGTTTGCGTACGCCCTGGTTATGATTGGATTTTTGAAACACCGCAGTTATCTGTTGCACATGTAAACATCATATCTTGATCCTAGAAACACCTGCTGGCACACGATCGGACACTGGATGCTGTTATGATAATACATACAGGGATATGAATATCCCGATTGTTCAATCCCAAATAAGACTCAAAACCAGAATACTTGTGCATTTGTAAACACAGCCAGTGATAACACAGCTGTGGCTCTTTTGAGTTGTACGTCAAATTAATTTATTTCTTCTACCAATTTTTAAAATTTATTTATTTATCTATTTATTTTGAGTGGTGGCCATTGTAAGAAACGTGCTGTGAATTTCACAATAAGTTTCTCAGTAAGGTCTTTTCACTATAGGTATGTTTACAAGATGTTTGATTGTGTGGTTGGTTGTGTTTCTTGCCCTGTCTGTCTTCTGAAAAAGAAGCAGCCAGAGAACTGAGTCCATTGTTATCATATCATAACCAATGGTTGAACTGTGGTTTAGTTTAAAAGATGAATAAGAGACTGAAACTGAAGTAAAACTAGAAACAACCCTACATTAAAAATTAAGATCATTTTCAATACACCATATATTTCACTGTAAGAGAGTAAATAAAAGTCTGGTACTACTGAAATACAACAGTAGAAGGTAATAGATTGTGATGGATTTGCACTTTACAGTGCTGCCTAGAAATTGCAATGATTAATGTAATTAAATATATCCAGGGATGTAAAAGACAGAAATGCAACATTCATTATAAACCTTAAACTCAGCTTTTAAAAAAGAAGAGTCCCCCAGCCCCTCACATTCATTAAGGCTGTGTAATACAAAAATGTGTTAGTCTTACAATGTGTGTCTGTACACTAAGTCAGACAGAGGATGCGGTGGTACTGATGCTTATAATTTCCCTATTAGAGATTAATAGACTCAATCACTCAGCTAATTAATTGTGATAACAAATAGTAAACAGCAGGATTTTGAAAAATGGGAAACCCTTGATTGCCAGCAATTAATTTAAGTCATTTAAAGTTGGAAACTCAACTTCGTTCTCCCGCTTTATATCTGGAGGCGTCTGTATTTTATTAATGGAGGGCGGCTGTGCTGTCAGTTCACTTGGTCATTAATTATAATAAGAAGGTACACACTTCCTGTTGTTGCACTGTGTACAGAACATAAAGGGTAGTTTCATACCATTATGGTACTTGCCAACATCCAACAATGCATTTGGAAAGTATAGACAACAGCTGAGTGTAGCATTGCCAAGTAACAGGGCTGATGTCAGTAGACCGTCTCTGTGTGATGGTTTGGGTTCCACATGTCTGATCTACTACAAACCAATTGTTGTGTCTGTCACTCAGTAATTATGCTGCACACTGGCTCTTTGAATACTTCCCCCTGTGCAACAGAGTGTAAAACCTATAAGCTACAAGATTGCCATACACCCACGTGTACAACATTTGTCTTCCCATTCCTCTCACACACATCACAGTACAGACATGACCCACAAAAATGACACACATTTCTTTTAAGAGGCATGAACACACATACCTCTGTAACTAGGGATTTAAAGCATAAACAATTATAGATCCCTCCAGGCTTATGAGTAAAAGAGCCATGATGATTGCCTTAGTGACTGCCTGTGGGAGGGACATATCTGGCTGCTCCAGTGTCATTTTTATGTGATACTGAGGTCAGTGTTGTTGAACAACTTTAGACAGAACAGCAGCCAATTCTTGGCAAATAGATTATGCAAAATATAAGTAAATAAAAGACAAAGCAGAGTCAAAGTTTCCGTGATGGAAAATTTGAACTTCCACCGTAGTGTTCACAGGGTCACTCACCAAAGCAGCAATGGGTAGGCTGTGCTATTTACCCAAAGATAAATTCAAAGCCGTTTTTTGAACACTGTGTCTGTTCAGCCGAGCTAATATGCTATTCTTTTAGCAGACAGACAGAAACAAGCTGGCTGGCTAAAACTGCATGATTGTGTCCACTGTGTTTGAAAACCATGGGTTTAACTAATCATGTGCAGTGATTTAGAGATGAATGTTGATTCAAGATGTTCCTATCTGACTCCGACAATTTCATTATGTTCATTATGTCCACAGATGATCAGGACAAACAAATCTTTAACACCACATCCCCGAGCTGCACTAAGAGTACATGAGCATGCTTTAAACTGCTGCCTATTGAGTACAAGTACTTCAAACATTTACAGTTGCTCACAGTAGTGTTGTCTAGTCATCCTTACAAATGTTTTCTTTGATAGATTTTATACAAGTTAACTGTCACTTTGTTTGTGATTATGACATGGATAACTATAGGAAACAATTTCATTGTATATTGTACAACTTCTCCATCTTTGTCTTCTTTGTCTGTCTGACCAAAAAAACACAACACACAACAAAAGCAGTGCAGTTAGACCTTGCACTCTATTTTGTAGAGGCAAAACATTTATCACCTCATTTACCAAAAAAAAAAAAAAAAAGCCAGCTTTGGCCTCCAGCAGGCTGGTGGTGGAGATGGAGGATGCCAAAGTGAGGGTCACCCACAGCACGGCACAATGGAGGGCCCCACCTGGAGATGTTGACTATTCTCCTGGTTCAGTTTTCCAATGAAATCAGACAGAATAGATGTGGAACTGTGGGGACACCTTCCTCCTTAGGGCCACTAAGAGGCCCACTAATCTCTTTAGGCAGTATCATTTAATTTTGGAAAATACTGTGCCAATGTTTAGCGCTAATGAAGGGAAGGCAGACAGGACGTGGAGGTCAGGATGGAGTTTGTGTTCTGTCACAATCCAGCAGTTTGTGTATGAATTTTTTTTACACTGTCCCACAACATTTCCCTAACCTTTACCTTACCTTAAAGGTGCCAGATTACTGTTTACATTCACTGTTTCTCACCAAAATGCAATGTGTAACCAAACAAAGTTATTTAATAATTAATTTTCCTTCCTCATAAAACATCTGCAGCTTCTTAAACTATTTTAAATCCTTCATCATTTACTCTTCCTCTGGTTGCTTAGCTTTACTACTGTACACATTACTGGTGATGAGTGGGACAGTGTGAACCTGGAGGCAGGACCGTGTATCACACTGCCTGCATGATCTCACAAGTGTACAGTACGATACAAACACAGTGACAACCCACTGGTAAACAACACTATGAGTCTATAACCACGCATGTGCTTTAGACTAAATGCTAATGTCACAGTGACAATACTAACATGTTGATGTTACAGCTGGTTTGACCATTACATTGAATATCCCATATATGTTGCACATATTGCTCAGTACTAGTGAGCTTTCCCTAACCTTAACCATTCCGTAGCTGTCATGCCCAGAAAGAGTGGAATTATTCTAAAATGTCAGCATTAGACATTAAAGGTTAACAGTGGTTAAACAGCAGCAACACACAAATCCAGTGTTGATTCAGGAGAAGCAACTGGAGTTGTCAGAGCTGGAGATGAGCATGTTGTCCAGGGTTGTTCATTGAGAGTGAGAGAAGTGATACAAAAGGACCAGGCGCAGCCGGCTGGGAATATCATTGGTTAGAGAAAGATAAGAAAAAAGAAAAAGAAAAAAAAGAAGAACCACACTCTTTCAAATTTTCCAAACCCACTTTCCTTCAGTTTTTGCCCCAAAATAATGTTGTTTCATTTCTGTAGAAAACTGGAACTTTCACTGCAGTCAGACCATCTAATTTTAAAACAGCTGCACAGAGACAATGCTGAAGTGAAAAAGATGTATAGTTTGAAGGCAAGCAGCAAAAGTGCACTGACACCTTATTGATTTTGTGTAGATCTGCAGACAAAACTATGTCACATTTCATTTTGAGAACATTTTACAGCTCAACAAGGTGTGCAAAAACTCCAGGAGGGGCCATACACTGCACAGCACTGCACTTAACCAGAAAATCCCAGCATTTCTCCAGTGAATCTAAGGTATTACTGGAGGTAATCACTGCAGTTTTATATCGTCTTTCTGATCAAAGTTGTGGTTATAGTTCTGCAGACTTCCCCATACAGCCACTGAATTGACATTTCCTTTAATCATTATCGCTACCATGTAAAGTTTTAAATAACTCCGGGAGAGATAAAGGAAAGAAAGACAGAAATAAAAAGGTTATATACCTCCATACTTACAGAGAGATTTAGAACTCCACACCCCCTCAATGAATACCTCTGATCCTCCTGTCTCCCTCTTTGCCTTCTTTCCAGCCCCCCTCTCTTTTATCTGAAGATGCCTGATGCTTTCAAGCGATGTGGGAGAATAGCAATTAGTGTTGTATATGTGTATGGATATATATGCAACCTGCTGCAAGATTGACATATGAAGAATAGCACCTGGAGAAAACACAGTGGTGTGTGATCTTTGTAACTTCCTTTTTATCATTCACTTTTTATTTTTGTTCTGTATACCACTGCAGGCAAGAGAGGAAAAGGGAAGACCGAGCAATGAGTGAGAGGAATCAAGAGGGCAGGGAGAATTAAGGAAGGTAGAACAAGAAATTTAAAAAAAGAAAGAAAACAGAGGGCTAACAAACAGGTAAACAGTTGAAGATAAAAGAATAAAGCTTTTTAACTGCCTCACAAAAGGTGTTAGAAGTAAAGAGGTGTCAATGGAGGGTCAAGGGATGTGTTTATGCACAATTGAAGACTAAATAAGAGACAGCCCAAGAGACAAGTGAATAATCTAATGAGGTATTGTTTCAAAGTTTACTTTGCCATATCCAAGTCTGTCCGTTTAGTGATGGCTCTTTAGTTCAGCAAAGCAAATTATTACATGCAAGCTGTTTAGCCTACCTATTCATTCTACACATTCATTGCCTAAGTACAAGTCAAATGTGTTCACAAGTATATGATGAACTAATAAATACATTATGCAAAGTTAATATGAATTGCTTTATTAAAGATAAAATCATCTGTGACCTATTTGCCATTTTCGTTCTTATTTATTAACAATATTACAACAGAAGACAAAGTAACTGATTATTTTCCAGAGACACAGTTTACAGATGTTCCTTGAATGCGTCACCTGCAAGCTAGCACTGCTGAAGGAGCTGCGCACAGATAAGTTTGTTGTATTTATTTATTTATTTTTTAAACCATGGCTGCTGTGGAGCCCGGAGGTGAAACAGGTGTCTGACAAAAGGCTCCGTTAGTTCTGGAGGAAAGTAAAATATCCGCATAAGTTAAATATTTAAAGTTAAAGTTGGAGGTGAAACTCACTGAAGCTGGCTGTACTGACAGGTGAGCTAGCTAGCCCGAGTTAGCTGATTAGCATTAAAATTTAGTTCCAAAGGGCTTTAGTTTTATGTTATTGTTACTTTGGTGTCTGTCATAGAGCAGGACAGGACAGGACAGGTCAGGATATAGCGTGTGATGTGAATGTAGCTGATGATAATGAGATGTTTACCGCTCAGCTCTGTTTGACTGGAAGCTAAGTGCTACATTAATGTTGCTGCTCCAGCTCAGGAGGTGATTTGGTATTTGCATGGTGTTCAAGCTGAAGTGAATTCACTGCAAAATGTGAGTATACAGATATGTGTGGTATTTTTTTTAAAACTGAGATCAGCAGATAGAAAGACAGAGGGGACAGTTTGATCACAAATGTTTAGTTATTTAGTTATTGTAAGCATTGTTATATTAATTCAAAAGTGTGAAATCAGAGGAGACACTTAAAGTATAAAATAACTGCTCTGCTCTTTTTTCTTATTTTCTCTCTTTTTTTTTTTTTTGAGGGACAGTTGCTGACAATGGAGATCTTCATCTGCTCTGCGGTCCAGTCCATCATCGCTGCTTGTGGAGACCTTCGTCTCGTCTGGATGCTGATGTATGGACGTTGTGCAGGTAGGAAGCAAATCCCAGAGAATTTAACTGAGGAAAACGGAGTTTTATTTGTGCTTTCTTTTCCTGAGATCTTAGGTTATTTTTTTTTATGGGCCCAAGACTAACTCTAAAAATTTAAGTTTTGGTATTTTAAGGGAACCCGTGACTGCTAAAAATAAAAGACTGTTTTTAAGAAACTTAAAGGTAACTAATAACTTTTGGGGAGTTTGCAGAGTAAACTCAGTTGAATAAACCTACAAACCTTAAATAGCCGTAAGGGCAAACCTTAAAGGAGGAACAATAAGTGAAATGCTTTGAGAATACATTCAATTTTTCTTTTTTCTTTTTTTTTTTTTTGTACAGACGTACAGGGTTTGAGCTAATCTTATGTTACGGTTTTGGTTGTACTTCCAATTTATTTTAATTTTCAAGCTGTGAATTGGATTAAGAGGAAGAGTATTATTCTTAAGGGGAAATACATTGAGAGAAATGACACTGAACAGCACCCTGATGCAAATACACATTCTTTTCCTAGTGTTTCCTGACATCAGTGGTTGTGTGTTTTTTGTGTGGGCTGGAAGTCTTCCTGCGGAGTCTGAAACCGCCTGTATCCTTACCGAACCTAGTGAACCCAGAGAACCCGATATCCAACAAACCTCTAAGATCCAGGGACTGATGTGTTTTAGAGAACCCCAGACACTAAAGACACTAAACCCACAATAGATTTCTTATGCCCAGGATCAGTGGCATAGATTTCTTAGGTAAGATTACCTGTCTCATTACAAAAACACAAACAGAGGAAAAAGAAATAACATTGTTAACGTTACAGGTGGAGCAGAAGAAACATATCGAGACAGGATACTGTTTTTTGAGGTTTCAGGCATCGTACCTTTACATACAGGTGAGGTCTGTGCTCGCTGAAGTGGATGAATTTTCTTCTTAATGATGTTTTTTGACCAGAGGTATTGAAAGTAACAATGGTCTGCTCATCACTGAATAGCTGTCCCAGCCTGGCTACTCCACAGTGGGACGCTGCTGCTAGATGACTGGAGAGATCAGGGTGGTGTGTGGGTGTGTGGGACGTCTGATTATCATATAAGACATCTGTCATGTTAACATTCACCTACTCATTAATCATGACAATGATGTTGATCTAACTTTAGCTGCTTAGTTTAGCTGTCTAACTCTAAACATGACTTGAACTGACTTATCAATAACCTTGATGTTGGACATTCAAAAAATGTCAGTGCCACAGAACACAGTCTAGATAAATGTTGACTACTGATGTTCTTGTCTAGCAGTTGTGGTTTCAGGTTCCTTGTTTACCTTGTGTTTGTGATCAAATGAGTTGTTTAAATCACAGTCCTGGAGTGGAATATTTAAGGTTACACATTTAAGGACACACACCGTGGTTAATTTAACTTTATATTCCAGTGTGTGGCATTATCATGTGATGAGTGTATGGTTTTGATGCATGCGTCCTTTGCAAAGATGTGACAACTACACAGCGAGGCTGATAAAACCAACAATATCAGGTTTTGTTGTGGTTTGAAGTCCAGCATAAAAACACTACAGGAGAAAACAAAAAGTTGTCATATCCGACATCTGGAACTGAGGAAAATGGCCACCACTGAGTGTGTTGTTGAACCTGAAATCCTCGTGTAAATAAAAGCGTGAACCTTGGCAGCAAAACAAAGGAATCTCCAGTTGTGACAGGTTAAGGTTTAGAGGAAAAAGAAAGCTAATGTGTGACAGACAGAAGCTAATTCGACAGATTAACACATTAAGCGGATTCATCACAGTCTTGTTGGAACGTGGAGGAACCTTTGACAAGACAAACAACTTTGTTCTTGTTCAGCCTTTGAAGGACGGGGAAGCAACTGTGTTGAAACAGGTTAAACTGTAACACGCTGGCAGCCATATGGTACTTACTTTGGCTGCTTTGCAAGCTTAGAAGAGCAATTAGAGTGAAGCCTGGAGCAGGAGACTTGCTATGTATAGACTTTTATTTACAATAAGCAGTAGCCGAAGCATCAGCGGTTGAGTTGTTGTTGCACAACCAACGAGTAGCGTGTTTTAATCCTGGTATGGACACCATCTGCTCATAAATTGCTGCGTGTAGGAGTGCATGTATGGAAGTAGTAATTGAAAAGCCATGGAACGGCATGATGGAGTACAAGCATTAGCATTTTTGGCTCCTCGTGATTCATGGTTCTCATTTTCACAGAGGAGAGTGTGTGGAATTCTTTAGGGTGTGGTACCTTGTAATATCAGGAACCATTTGCTGCAGGGACTTTGATTTCACTTGCTACATCAGCTCCCCGACTGCAGCCACTGTGGTTTTTTAAACTCCGCAGTGGCATCTCATAATGGTCATCCATTAAATAACTCAATAACAGTAAGATTTAATTAAACTTGGGGATTTTGTTTCTGACACCATAACCTGCAGGGTCCAGTAGGATCAACCAGTTTGGTGATTTGCGTGGAAAGCGTCTGATTTAACGGTGCTGATGATTTCGGTCTCTTATCTACACAGTGGTGTAAGTGGTGCTTGAGATTGGGGGGGTTGAATTATAAGCAACATTATTGGTGCCTGTGAAAACTTTTCTTGTCCCAGTTCACAGCGAGGTGAGCAATTGCTGCACAAGCCACTGGACAGCAGAGACCTGCTTAGGGACAGCTAAACAGGGCATTCAGTACATGATGTAAGATCTGTGTCTGTGTTTGATCATCGGTTTTAAGGCACGTCTCCACCAACTGACCCATCGTCCACGTCTTAGAACGATGTTAAAAATATATAAACAGTACTGGAAGGAGGAGGCAGTGGGGTGGTTTGAGTAACTGGGGAATTTTAGCAAACCCTTGTTTCACTTACCGTATAATAATAAATTCATAAACGTTTCTCAGAGGTGATTGGTTTAACATTTACAAGGTTTCCCATCATCTGTTATTGTGCACGTGTGAAGCATAATCAGTCAGACAGGCTCCTGCCTCAGACGCAGTGTGAGGGAATTTCCTGAGAACTTCTGCTGCTGCTTTGGGCCTCTGACTATCAGCTCCTTTTTAATCTTATGTTAGGTTTACCTTTCCTCTCTGCCAGATTTTTTTTGAGAGATGGGACAGAAACAACTGAATGTGAATCATATTTTAGATGTTTTCAGGTTGCAAGGTTTCCAACATCCTGCCTGCAGGACGTAGCCGTGTGCCCACACTCTAAGTCCAACACTGACAAAATCTTTTAACCCTCTTGTTACTACCTCCATATATAGAGCCATATAATTGAAAGCATATACATCTTATAAGTTTTACAGCCTTGAACATTTTTACAAAATCATGTGAGTACTATGTGATAAAATTTAGTTTGCTGTAAGCCATGCATTTGTTGATTGAATTAAGTTTTCCCCTCTAGGCTTACCGTAGCTGTGTTTGCTCGCTGCTGAGACTGTTGAGTACTACAAACCCATGGTGGTATTGACTTTTAATATTTGATAATGAATTTAATTTTAAAGTAATGTAACATGAAATTTCACAAGTATTTACTGTACTTAATGTGTATACTGTAATTTACAGTTACCTTCCAGTTTGGCCAATCTGCCTCACCACAGATGTACTTTTACTCCTCCTTATACTTATTAGGCAGCTTTACTTCTTCAGCATAGAATAGGATTTTGCACACAGACGATTTGATGAGCTGATGAAATATTTGGTACTCTTACAGATTACACTGTCCAGGGGAAAGTAAAATAGTTAAAAGCAGCTCCACCCTGACCAACCACAGCAGTAAAACACTACTTCCACTTTAATGCATCAGTAGTAATAGCCGATTAATTTACTGTAACACATTTCAGTGCTCGTTTACTTGTAAGGAGGCTTTTTATATTGCAGTGATTCTACTTTCTGAATCTTAATACTTCCTTCACCACTTATCAACACACACCACTGCATCTGTCTGTGTATGGTCTTGCTCTAACATTACGTCTGCAGTATTGTCTCCTTCTGGAGATCCAGCTCCCTTCAGCTCCAGCGATAATTGCTGTAATCATTAGAACATGTTTTTGTTAACAAAGCTTAAAAGTGTATTAATGTGTTCACTTCATATTTGTGTTCGTGTGAACTATGAAGCTTATGGAACGACGAGGGAGCAGATATTTGTTCTCTATCAGTCAAGTTAAGATGAATGTAGAGACTTAATAGACTTTGGTGTGTGTTGACATTGTTGATTAGTTAGATGTATACAGATAGTGCTGTGTTAACAGGAGCCAATCAGAGATCCTCTGCAGATAAAGTAACGCAGGAACAACATGGCACAGGTCGAAATAGGTAAAGTTGTTTAGATGTTCTTCAGCTGAGATGATCACGGGATGATGGGAAAGCCTGCACACAGACCTCAGACTCTGTGATCTCATTGGTCAGTAGTTGAGAGGTGGAGCCTCAGTGTGATGATGTGCTGACTTCCTGTTTGAACTTCCTGCTAAAAGCTTAAACAAATGCGTTGAATATGTGACTCCCTCTCCTCAGTCATGGTGATGTATCCTGTAGATCAGGGGTCTTCAACGTTTTTTCAGGCCAAGAACCCCCGAAACTGATGGAGCAGGGACACCCCCCCCAATATGCTCAAGTCATGTTAACATGTTTCTGAAGACATGTATATTTGTGGGCAAAAAAATTAAAAATAGATAAAAAATTAAAAAACAGCCGAGAGAAAGAAAACAGTCAGAACAGGAAAGCACCTGTGGACAAAATTCTTCCAAAATAAAGTTTTGTGCACACAACTTGCTAGCAGTGTCTCAGAATAGTTTAATATTAATATGTAACGTGGCTAGCTTGGGAATTTTACACTAGTTTGCTGATTTAAGAAGCAGCATGACCTTATGTTTCCTAAACAGCCACAGAGAGTGGATGAGCTGCAGGACCATCTTCAGGTGAGCTCAGACAGTGGACACTGACAGTCATTTACAGGAGATTTGTAGCACTAATGAACTTTTTAAAGCTCTAAAGCAGTCTGGTTTATTATCTAAGTATTAAACAATTATAAATGCTTGTAATGTACAGCGTTTGTCAAGTTATCATTATTAAAATATGACCAGTTTTCTGTTGTGTTTTGTTTACAAACATGACCGATGCAGATAAACCTCCAGCAGCATCGTAACGGTTTAATAACTCTGACTTTTATTGGACATTACTCTTTGTATTAAGAGCAACAATCTGATCCTGTTTTCAGTTTGAAGGTTTTAAACTTTCTAAAGTGTTATAATGTTACTTCAGTGTTGCATCAGACCGAGCTATTATTTTATTTACTTCTGCAAATAAAACTTCAGTGATGTTTTATTAATTTGTCTTTTATTATGAAGTATGGTAATGCAGCTATCCTTTCTGAGTGTAGAGACCAGGGTTAGATGATATAATGAAGTCCTAAAAGGAAAGTGTGACTGGAATAATGTTGTATCACTCAGTAATAATAGATTGTGGAGAAAAGAGGGCAGAGGTATTTGGAGATTTCAGACTGTACAGAGTATAAACACTTCTTTACCATAATAACCTCTGCGATAAAGTCCTTTTTACTGTCGATCTGATACGTGCTGTGACTGAACTACAGATGTTTTCATGTGTACAAACTTTGGTAACGCTGCAGTAATATAACATTATAGGACATGAGCTGAGATGAGAGCTGACCTAACCACTGCAATGTTCTCTGTGCAGCTGAAAAAAATACACCACGCTCACACAAAACAAAAAAAACAAACTAATCAGTTTGGTGTGCAGTGTTTTTTTCCTCGTCGTCTGAGTCCAGATAATAGACAAGATCTGTTGTGTCTCATCAGGATTTCAGATCGTTGGTTTGTGGGTGTGCTTGTTGTTTATCTGCCAGTCCCATTTCCTTTAAGCCTGGGTATGCAGATATCAAATATGATCCCAGTCTCCACAGTTTGATGAGTGTATGCTAATAGAAGTTATGGTCAAATCTGACTTCTGGATCTCGGTGCGGTATGACATCAGCCAGGGACTGGGCAATTTAAATGCTCAAAGGCACGGTGGTGAGAAAAAAGGACCTGTTGCTGTACTGTCATGATTCTGTCATTTATCTCTATTGTTAAAAATACGAGGCGCACTGTACAACACAAATGCGCTCTGGCTACTAACACACCTGTATAATTGATCATTGGGTTCATCCAGGCCATGTGGCAGCTGAATGTTGAAACTGATGCTAAGGTGTTTGCTGCTGTCGGCAGTCCAAACTTTGAAACACAAAGTCAATACTTTTGTTTCAGAAGTGTCTTGGCTCAGTAAACAAGGTTTGGAGACAAGTTTGGAATGAAAGTTTACCCAAGGTCAAAGGCAGGCAGCAGTCAGGAGGAGGCAGATGGGAAAAAAAAAAAAAAAAAAGATCAGGAAGGGGCACAGGCATGTGAGCAGAAGACCAGAAAGCAGGCTGGACTTCATGATAGCGTGGACATGATATGTCAGTTGTATAATTTAACTAAAGTGCAGCAGCGAGTCTCTCTTGAGTACACAAAGAGCAGGAATCAGAAATAACATCCACAAGCTAACAGGAACTGAATCTACTGTACTGACTGACTGGTTAATGAACAAACCCATCGAGCCCCAGAGCTCCCAGGTGGTGTCTTCTGCATTCTTTGGTGCACAGGCTGCAGTGGGCAGAGCTGGTATCAGCACCGCCTGAGTGGATAGTGAACAGTGTCAGTATTCTTACTCTTAAACCTAACCAGACCTTGACCCTAGAGGTGGTAGATCAGGCAATGTTCATATAAATAATAGCTGTAATGATAATAAGCAGTGGTTTTGGGAGGCAGTGAGAAAGTGTAAACCTGTGGGGCCCCGTTATAAAAAAATCCTCACATGGATCAGAATAACAAACTGTTTTGTTGCTCAGGTTGTACGACAGCAAACCGTCATGTCAGTAAATATTAATACTTATGAATTACACATGAAATGAGTGAAAATTCCTGCTTTTAAAGTTTGTGTTTCATTGGAAGTAAATCGTTTTTGGATTGAAATTCTCTTGTTGTCCGGACTGGGAGAAACACTGCATGTTAATGTGTAAAGCTGAAGTGTGCCTTCCTGACAAGCTGGCACTGGGATTGATATGTCAGGGGTTGCAGCCAGAACTTAAGCAATAATTGCTGTTCGGGCCTCGGTGTTCCAGTCAATAATATTCTTTTCACAGCTCCTGGGTACGCTCATTGTTTTCTAAAGGTTTTCAGGGGGGTGGGGCTCATAGGGATGCAGCACCTCTTCTGCAGTTTCTTCTGCAAGGCAAAAACAGACAGCAAATTAAATACAGCAGTGAAGCTGTGCCAAAGCATGAAATACAATATATAGCCAATCCAAAATATACATTAGTCTTCAATATAGTGAACATTTTGACAGTACGTCTAAGAATTATATGTTTTATAGCAGTATAATTAGACTTTGATATAACTAGTATTATTTCCTTTTCTAATTTCATTTTCATGACATTTTTATTATATCAACAATTGAATATTAGTACCTCAATAATCTCAAAAACCAACAGATTTTTTTTTTCTTATCGCCCAGTGTCTCAAACCAAAGAAGAAATGAAAGCAAATTAAAGTACCATCATGCATCTGTCTTCTTCAATAGCCATGATTAATAACAACCATAACCCTGTTGAGAAAAGTGTCTCTTAATTAGGAGATAGTTTTCTTGTAATTTTTGAGATCCCAATCTCAGAATCAGAACATCATTCAGACGTGTCACATAATTATGAGATAGGACCTTTTTTTTTTCTCTTTGATAAATGCAAAGCTCCTCTGTACACGTATACAGTCTAGTTTATATTAGCTTACCACTGTTTTTAGTCTGAGTGTTCTTAAACTGGAAGAAATGTGTTTTTTTGGTGTTAGTATTTTCAGCACCAGACTGTGTGTGTGTGTGTGTGTGTGTGTGTGTGTGTGTGTGTGTGTGTGTGTGTGTGTGTGTGTGTGTGTGTGTGTGTGGGATCAGCTTCCGATGAAAGAACATGTGAGGCAGTGCAACACTGTCGCTTAATAGTGTTTGGACAACAATGGAGAGGAGCAAACTGTTTGTGTTTGCTGCAGACCCCAGTTCATGCATTTTATCTGAAGCCTCATCCTTCACTTCACAGCTGAGGGTACACATAACAACCTAACTCTATTGTTGCATTTAAGACTCACAACTGCACACTTCATGCGAGCAGAGAGTCACACAGAGACATGTTAGCAAGGAATCACAACGGACCAAGACACTTGTAAGAAGTACGTGTGTCAACAATCTGATAGCTCAGCAGATGCATGCACACTCTTTGTCTTTACAGTCTAATTGTTTTTTTATGAAGCATAATTATCATTGTTCTTTAAATGAATCTACCTGTCTTGCTGCTTGACTGTCAAATAATCTGACACATTTGGTTTATTAATAAAAAGGATAAGAATAGGCCTTCCCAGTAAAAACAAACTATTTTTAGTGTCCTAATATTGTGAGTGAATTATTGGCTGTATTTATGGATGACTGGCTAATATGGCTGGCTGATTCACAAGCCCACTGATTGGCTGAGTGCTTGAAAGGATGACTGGTTAAATAAATTGGCCAGATGACTGAATTACTAGCTGACTGGATGCATGCACTGGAGAAATTGCAGAGTGAAACGCCACACAGCATGAAAATAGGCTGTCCTCTTGGGACAAATTAACTTTTTTTTTTTTTTTTTTAATTTTAATCTTCCATTTTCCACTCAGCTTTCTCTGAATTAGTATGAAATTATTACAAGCCGAAATGTATCTTAGCTGTTGACGGGGCAATATTCTGAAACTGCAGAGATGCACCAGGTTAAATTGCGTGATGGGGTGACTGGCCTCCTTCCTGACTGACTGGCTTGACTGAGTTTTTAGATTGCCCTCATTTCTCTGTGTCTGACGCAGCAGCTGGCTGCCTGATTGGCTGTCTGAAAGATTGAGTAGGGGGACTCATTGATTGACATTTGACTGTTTAGCTTAACTGATGGATGGATGTATAAATAAACACAACAGCAGATAAGTCTCTCTCTCTCTCGTAAAAGAGTGAACTTTTTAAATTTATATTATAATTTCAAATAGTCCCTGGCTCCATTTTATAACAAAACTGTGCTGGGATTCATTCATTCAACACTGGAGGCTGGTACAGGCACAGATAAGCCTCAATGGGGGTTTGAGTGCCTGCTGTTTTGCCTCCTAGAGAGGAAGTGCCCTTTTTATAAATGAATAAACTCATGTTTTTCACACTGCCTACCCTGGCTGCCAATAAATATTACTTGATATTTATTGGCAGACAGGGTATATATTAAATTATATTCTTTTACATTGATATTAATGCACTTTAGGAATTTGACACTATTTGACAAGAAAGGCCGGCCTAACTGTTTAGCAGCTCGAAACATGCTAACTAGCTATCGTTAGCGTTAATACATTTTGATAGTATTGTAGTTAATGTGATACCTTAGCTAGCTAGCTAACATTAGCTCTCTCTTTCTCTCTCTCTCTCTCTCTCTCTCTCTCCCTCTTGCTGTCTTGGTCCTATTAAAGAAAATAAATTTTATCTAATATAATTTATTATTGACACGTTACAGTGCTCTCCTGGTAGCATGAAGGCTAATGGGCTTAAACAGTATGATTTTAAAAGTCATTGATGCTATCTTCCTCTCACTCCTGTGCACTAAAACCACTCAAGTCGTCTTCTTCAGTGTCGGAATTGAACAGCCTCAGAATTACTTCATCACACACTGTCTCAGTCTCTCTTTCGTTGTTTTCGTTGTTCTCTCTCGTTAGCCCGTAAAAATCTATAAATTAGCCGCATCATTGTTTAAGCCACAGGGTTCAAAGCATGTGAAAAAAGTAGCGGCTTATAGTCCGGAAATTACGGTAAAATAATGTGTTGGTGCGTAGTAATAGTAACTTAGCTGTGTAATATCAGCATCTTCTTATTGCCCATTATTACTAGGGGTGTGCCATCAAAGTCACCTCACGATTCGATTCGATTCGATCACGATTCGATTCGATTACGATTCACAGTGCTACGATTCGATTATTCCCCGATTATCGATGCATCTTGATTAATCTTTTTTTTCCCACATAGAATGTTTCTTTTCTCAGATACTTGTAAAATAATGTATATTTTTACATATCCATTCATTAAAGTAAAACACGTTTATCTTTTCTTTTCTAACTCCTCTGATAAAAGAAGAAAAAACACTAGCTTGCACATGTAATGCCTGTTTCATTTATTGATGTAGATTAAAAACAATAATAATAATACTAAAAATATATATTGTGTGGCTGTACTGACATGATTCTAATTTATTTTATTATGAACATGTACATGAAAAAAATGTTAAAAAAGAAAAGAAAAAATAGGGAAAGGAAATTGACAATATTTCCACTTCTATTACAATCTGATATCTTGATTTACATGTCCAGAAAGTAATCCTTTTAAATCTTACTGTATGTGCATGTCAGCCAGATTGTTTCTCATATGGATTTTGGACACTACGTGGTCACTGTGCGTATTCTTAGTGTTGACAGAATATGCAACACTCGGCGCTAACCCCTCAGTACAGAGCCAAGCAGTTCGCGTCGACTTTCGCAGTTTTTTCGACGACGAACACAGAGCCGTAGGCGGCCGTTTCGCCATGCTTGCATTGTTTTGAAGGGGGAGGGACTTAGTCTGTGGAAGGGGCTTGTTGTGCCACCCAGATTTGCTTCCCTCCGTGCAGTTTTCCCCAGACACACGTTCCTATTCCACACGAAAACAGCATTGCACTCAAATTATGTCAAATTCCGTGATATTGCGCGTTAAAAATAGATTCCGTTTTAGTCGGCCAATTCCGCGATTCAGTGATCGCGGAAATCATAGGCCCCCATCATAATGTCCAGGGGGCACGCGCTACTTTTTTTTCGTTCCGACCGCTGCACTTTCCTTCCGTTATTAAAAGAATCGATTTTTGAACATTTATGAATCGATTGTGAATCGTCAAGTGTCGCGTCACGATTAATCTATGAATCGATGAACCGGGCACACCCCTAATTATTACTGAAGCTTTTATACCTTCTGTGGAGAGGTGGAGATGAATATGGAGGTGAAACAGTCAGCCTGCAGCCAGAGGAGGTGCATCTTTATCTGTAGTATTAAGCTGAGCTTAGGATGTCAGTCAGAGGGTTAGGTAAGAGTTGGGCTGCTTAACATGTGAGGAGAATTTACTCAAATAGACTTCATTGGTTTGTATCATTAATTCATTGATTAATCAATTAATCAATTCATGTTGCAGTTTTTGAACCAGCAACAGTCATGGGTTTGTTTTAAATGCGTATATTTTAATATCCCTTTAAAAGTGTTGGTTGCAAATACAGTCATTCCAGGTATACATTTATATATGCCTGCAATATAAGATATATTTGTATAATTGGAATGTTTTTATATATTTTCGAAAAATTGCCTATTACGACTTGTTTGTTCTAATATCTTAGAAGTGTGGACGTGTAGCTACACTGTGTGCAAAGATGTACAAACAGTCTTATACATGTTTATGTTATATATGCTGTTCCTGTTCCCCATGCTGTGTCCGAAATCACTCCCTGATTCATTCATTCAGTATTCCCAACATGATAGTTTACCTGATAGTTTACTGTACAGTGAGCTGATACTAATGACTAAATATGATGCATTGCATGTTTTCATAAAATGGTGGACAGTTAATAAAGTGCAGTGTATAGTAAATAAGAAAAGTTTTCAGCCGTAGCCTCAGTGACCCGCTCCTCCACTTGCCTTCACACCTGGCCCTCATTACCCTGTGAGCTCCGTAGTGTGTCTACCTGCCCTGTAAGACCAGTTGCTTGCCAGATGGTCCATAGACCTTTTTCACAGCAGCAACATTTTGGCTCATCATTGCTCGAAAAGCACAGGTGAGGCGAATTAGTAACATTAAAAACTATCCCATTTAGGTCAGCTAATTGTGTTGTGCACATGCTGGCTCATTCATTCCTTTTGATGTAGTTAACCCGGTTTGTTGCCTGCTGTTTGCCTGCTTTTACCCCCCCTGCTCCTGCTTGGAGGGGGGGGGGTGCGTGGGGGGTATCCCTACATTCACATAACATTTTGAGTAAAAACCCAAAATAGAACCTGCTCATTCCATGCTTGTGAAACACACATCAGCACAGAGTAAACAAGTGTTTCCTGAGCGGTGTGACTTTTGGTGCATTGCTGACATATTTCAGTTGGAGCCAGCGTGTGCAGCTCAACTCGGAGTACAAAAAGCAATCTCTCTGAAACAATCCAATTAATTCTTTTGTGTCCAGGCAGGAGAAATCAATGCTTCAGAAGGAACTGCATGCAATTCAAACAATAATTTATTTAAACAAAGTCTTGTCTGCGGGCTATAACCCTTGTAATAGAGTGAAGTGCAACTGTAGCACAGAGTGGAAGATCATCCTCTTCCAGAAGTGCTTTCACTTCTTTTTGTTAAGGAGAGTTAATCTGTGAAACACCACGTGTCAACCTGATGTTTACTGCTATTGATAAGATACGAGTTATGCACATTTCACAAACCCGTGGCGATTTATTGGTCAACAGTCATTTACGTTCTTTTATCCACAGTCACACACACACACACAGTTTTTTTTTTTATTCACACATTTTTCTTTTTCAGCCTGAGAGAAGTTGCAGGGATCGTTGAAGCTGATGCTGCCATTTGAGAATTGTGTCACCATTCAGCGTCTTTTATACCAGACACAACAAAAGCAATATTGTTCAGCAACAATGCTCTGCTACTCTATCTGGATTTTGTCAAAGATGACACACACAAAAACACACATTTTTGCAGAGACGAAAGCAAGAGACACACACGCACACTTATGTACTCACACAAGAATTCTCACCTACAGTCACAGAGGACTGAATACTGATACTGTATCGGATGGTCTCACTGTGAATGTGTGTGTCTGTGTGTGTGTGTGTCTCGCTGGGTGGGAGTTACTGTAGTGTAGCCAGATGCTGCTGTACGAATTGACAAGCACATCCCAACCCCTGACATACATTGACAGACACGCAAACACACACACACACATAAATACAGAGAGATGTTAAAAAAAAAAGAAGGGGAGAAAAAAAAGAACTGAACAAAGAAAGGAGGAGAGAGAATGAGGAAGAGAGAAAGAGAGAGAGAGAGAGAGAGAGGTGTGTAAGAGAAAGCTGATAGCTGTCTGGTACACACGCTGCTCTAACCCATCCCAGAGGAAAGTGCAATTTATACACCATTTCCTAAACCTCCCGAAGGGAAAGTATCATTTTCCACTGCATAATAAACAGCAGAGTGGAGGAGAGGCAGCAATAACACTTACAGAATAGAAATCCCATCACTGCAGGACGAGCTCGGCTGTCTCGATCACCCTCTCTCTCTCTCTCTCTCACATACACACACACAAACACACCCGTCTGGATGTGCTTGTGAGGCTTGTGAGGCCTTTCAACATTTAAGAGGAGAGCCTGTTGCCCGGGAAATGATGCTGTTTACATTTACAATTTGAAATAAACAGAAGACGATATTGTGAGAGTGGACACGCTGTTTGATTAATGTGCGATCTCAGTGCAAAGAAACAGCACAGCAGTCAGAGCTTAGTGCCGCACACTGAGACAAATCAGACTGTATCAAACGATGCATGTCACAGTGTGACTGATTTGAAGGGGGAGCTTGTTGAGGGCGCTGATAGGCAATCAGGAGGAGTGAATTGATTGTCGCAAATACCCAAAGAGCACAAAAAGTGAGCAGCTATAGACCAATCTGCAGGCTGATTATAGAGACGTCTGCATTGCAGCAATCGTAAAGTTGGATGGAAATGACAAGTGAAAGCACAAATGGTTGGACTGATCAATCGGCAATCACCGACTCTTACAGATGATTGTATCCTACGTGAATGTCATTCAGTCTTAATGTTGTTCAGTATGAAATCGGTTATGAGAAAGGATTTGGGAGAAAACATTAACGTCAAACGTGAAATGACTAAATGCAACAACATAATCTAACCTGACAGGTCCATCTAAAAGCTTCAGGAGCTTCCAGCTCAATCCTGTGGTCTTCATTCAGCGAATAGTACAGTTGAAGCTGATGTGAGTCTCATTAGTTGTTTGTTCAGCAAATTAAAATTGTAATTTTAATTTCAATTAATAATTTAACTTTAATTTTTAAAGTTATTTCAGTTCATGCTGAGGAGGACGTGATCACACTTCATTGTAATGTCAGTACTTTCAGAACCACTAACGTCAACCTCAAGAAGAGTCAGGGGATCACTGGGATGCATCATCTGAGAACGACACATGTCCGTACAGAGTGTCCTGGCAATGCAGCTGAGTTATTATAGTCTGGACTGAAATGGCAGACCAGCTTAAATTACCATCCCTTAAGATTTGCCCCTAACACGGCTAAAGTAGTCAGAGATAAGGTGTCAGTTGCTGCACTGTTTGGAAATGGCTTTCCTGTTTGTCAAATGACAGAACACAACCTTGAATGATATGCCACCAACTGCCAACGTTTAGGGGCTGGGGATTGGTTGGGCTGCAGATGTGTCCATATTGTAATACAATTTCAAATATAATTTCCATTAAATGATAGAATATTATGTAGTTAAACTGAATATGAACAATGGAGGTTCTAATAATAATAATACAGCAGTGGCATGTGCACAGTCGGGTAAAACCTTCTCTCTGGCTCTGTTGGGCAGTGGAACTATTCACAATCTCAGTTGCTCCTCCTTCCCCCGTTGTTTGCAACTGTAAATAAATAAATAAATAGAAAATATTGCGCTCTGTCTAGCACTTGCCGTTTTAACTCATATTGGAGATTTTCTTTTTGCAAGACTCTTAAGCTCATTTGCTCCTATTCAGTTCCAAATAGTGCTCACAAGAGTGAAAGAGGATGTCAGTCAAATAATCAGATCAATCAGTCAAATAATCAGACCAATCAATCAAATTAGTTCATTAATTAGCCCTAATTATAAATAAAAGCCATCAATCAAATTTAAAAAGTTGTATCAGATGTGATTGAACATAAATTGATTATTAATTGAGATTCATTATCAGATCCATTTGTTCACAGTGGTCTTTTATGATGGCATTTTAATGCGGCACCTTGCCTGAACAATCTATGAAACCTTATGTCGATAGCTGCTGAACACATACATTCAAACCTTGTTACATGCATACTAAGGAGACTCTGTTCTTCTCGATCCCCCTTTCTCTCTCCCTAGCCAATCGTTTATTTTAATGAAGTGTATAATGAAGTTTTGTGGCCTTGTGCCATGTGAGAGCAGGTGGTTGTGGGGCGGGGAGCCACTTCACACTGAGTCAAGGACGTAGACCCTGTGATTTAAATTGGAACCAAGAGGTAAAAATGCCACAAGGCGCCAAGAAACCCAGCCACGACTTGGCAGTGTGCTGCAGAAATACATTGCCTGAGTGTAATGAACCAGGGAAGAAAAAGGGGCTATATGAGCTGTATGGATAAAGAGCTTTTTTTTTTTTTACACAAAGTATGGCTTAACGGTGTCCTCTTTATTGCGGAGGCCAGGTCTTTATATTTAAAGATGTTTTGCATCCATGAGCTGTGACACCTACATGGTTGTTTCACATCATCCAGTAAGGAGAAGTGCACCACACGCCAGTTGTGTAGTGTCATTCGACATCCATAATTTTACACCTGTGGCTCTTTCCTGTCATGATATATGGGGAGAAGTAGTATCTGAGGAAATAGTGTTATAAAAATGCTGATTCTCTGGTTTGTGACAGAGGCCATTAGCTTATCCCAACGCAGAGACGTCTCAAGATTCAACTGCTGTGTGGGTTTGCTTGGACAGATGCTTCGATGTTCCTTATATATCATGCACTCAATTTCTTAATGTCCTGTTCAGCGTTTTTTTTTAAATTTAATTAAATTTTTTGTGGACCTGCTATGTTAGCCCAATTTAGTAAGGTAAATTGTAAGCTAGCCCATCCTGGCAGCTAGTTAACTGTTTGTACTGTTACACTACCTTTGTTAATGGCAAAGTTAATGCTAAACTGTATGAAAACAAGCATCGTAGCTGGCGCTGTGATAATGGCTGAGGGGGAGTAAGACCGTTGTCCTCTGTAAAGAAATTGATCAAGATCCCTCTTCCCAGCATCTGAAAAAAATACTAGCCACAGTATTTTTTTGTGAATGTGTCATGTTGACATTTGCTACGTTTACGCACTGCTATCAGACATCAGATGTCTCAGCAACAAAAGTGAGAAAAAAAAAATGTTAATCCAAACAGAAAAGGACTCTGGGGGCTGCTCAGTGACCTGCCTGCCCGGGCTCAGCCAAGGTAAATCAAGGAACAGCAGCGTTTGCTTTATGATTAATCTGTAATGATGCACCAGAGGTGACAGACTGTTAACAGCATTGTCAAATACAGACAGTTGTACCTTTCTACCAGAGTTCACTTAGATTATTATGGTTGGTGTTAAAATCCCCCTGACATCTCTCCAGTGTTAACATGGATGTGTTAACATGTGAAGAGACTAACTACACAAGTTTATGTAACTATAAAAATCAACAAAGCGTTTCATGTGCATAAAAACATCTTTAAGCTGAAGTCTCGATGAGGACTACAATTCATAGTTATGAACACACAGTGTTTTCTGTGTGCGGGTTTGCTGGGGGCAAGGGACATAAGCCTGTAGTTGCTTACTCATTAAATATGAAAATATCAAATGATCGAGCAGTGTTTGAGATGGATGTTCTATCACACAGTAAATATTTCCCCTTATTCATAGTACCCATATTAATCCGTTAATCCCTCAGCTACTTAAACACTGTGATGTGGACACTGTCCACAATGTCATTCCCTTCACACACATACAACTAGACACTGGTGGAGAAGAAAAAAAAAAAGTCGACAGTTCTGTAACTATCATCAGTGACGGCCAGAGAGCTCACACACACACAGCACACCTTTGACAAGCATGAAGTTTGGCACAGCAGAGAGGCTATCTTTAGCTCTGTCTATCACACACACACACACACACATTACGATTGGTAATAGCAGGTAGAAAAGAGACAGAGCAAACACAGGCAAGGGTTCATTTCGTAGACAAACAGTCATTGGCAGCACAGATGATCTTGGTATGAAAATGGGTTTTCAGCTCAAAGTGAGGAGAGAATATGTGACTGATGTTTTACTCAGCGAGGTTGGGTTTCTCTCTGTTTTCTATTTATCTGTCACGCCACCATCCATTTTTGGCCACTGGCGTCTTTTCATTGATTTATTTATTTTTTTCATGCAATTACAGCTGGTCTAAAATTTGCTTCCCATTCTGTATTAGTCTTCCTTTCATATACTGAAGAAACCAGAGTTTTCAAGTGTTAAACATTATCTAAACAATAGTAGTTGTTCATGAATTTGCCCAGAAAAACAGTAAAACAGGTGAAAGATGAAGGTGAAAAGATCTGGTGAATGATATACTCTGTGACCCAAGAATAAATAAACAAACAAATCAGTCTGAACCAAGAAAGTATGTAATAGGTTTGATACCCAGGCACAGATGTAGCTATGTTCATAAAGTAAAGTTGTTCATTTGAACCTCACATGTAACTATTCAAGTTTCACTTTTTGTGACGTGACATCTCTGTTTAATATTTGCTTGTCAGTTGCGTGGAGACGAATCTGTGATCTGTCATCAGAGCATCCAAACAGAGAAACGGGAGGAGAGAAAAAAGCAGAGATGATCGTCTCCTTCGACTTGTCTCAGACATCCGAATGAATTATATAAAAACTCGGTTGCAGTTTTGATTCCGTGGGTTACTAAAATACCTCTTTTAAAGTTCTCCCTGACACACGGCGGCACCTTTTGTTGAGGAGTCATCTCAGCCGTCGGTGTTAAAATAGCCGAGCCGTGCTGCGATAACACGGACGTTTAATCTGTGCTGAAGAGAGGGATCTGTTGTCGGTTGATGTTTATTCTTTGTAATTCACTCAGAAAGATTTCAACACTGACACAAGCCTTTTTCTGGTGTATGAGACAATGAGACAGAGAGAGCGAGAGAGAGCGAGAGAGAGAGGGGCCCCAAAATGAAATAGTGAGAATAAACCAGAGGACTGAGCCAAACAGCTGGCAGCTGGCTCTTGTCCACAGTATAGCTTAAACCATCCCAAACTGCAAAGTTTGCATCTGCAGAGTGTATGTTTATACAGTATGTGTGTGCTTCTGTGTAAGCTCAGTGTCAATCCCCTGTTACACTTGGGATCCTGTTTAACAATATAACTAGAGTCTGTGTGTTTGGCCACTAACATTCTGCCACACACACACACACACACACACACACAGAACACTGTCTGGATAAATCCTCTGTCCTTTATTGAAACAAGTGATTCAACTTCCTGTTGTCAGATTTATTGGTGTAGTTGTTGTATTTCTTGCCCTGGTCAGACCTGACATTAACATGTGTCTGTGTGGTGTCGTGCACCCAAAATGCATTTGAGATCCGGTCACTCAGACCACATTCAGAGGTGGTCTTGGCTGCTTATGGCCACATCCTTTTAGGACAGTGAAGGACCGCCTACTCACCTGACGTCCTCTATGTAACTGGATGTACTGTACGCACTCATTTGTTAACATATACGAGTCATACAATCCACCTTAAACGTTGCAGGTAGCTGCTGGTACACAAACACTAAAAATAATATATTTTTGTTTACGGCTCATTAAGCATCTACCAAGTGACTGGAGGTGACGACAATAAGAGATTCACTACTGTAAGAGTAGCTGTTGGACTCCTGTTAATGTAAGTCCAGCTATTGAGCTGTATCTAGCCCATTAGCAAATGCAACCAACTGTAACTAACGCTGTGTGTCTTATAACTGTCAAATCAATCGCTTATGATGGCATATTGATGACTTGAGACGAGATGAGCGGTCCATCAGTCCTTCACCCTGTGCCTCAGCTGACAGCAGTTGCCGCTGGCTTTGCCTACTTGAGAATGGTCGTGCTTGCTGGCTGTTAATGCCGCTGTGCTGCTGGCAGACGTTGCACTGGTGTGATCATATATATCAGCTCCACTGATGAAGAAAATACGTTTATGTTATGTAACACGCTCGGCAACGGCGGATGACAGGCTCACCAGCAATCACAGGCTTCACAGTTACACTTGCTTATCATCCCTCACCATCCCACATGATAAATCTGATAAAAGTTTTACAACCTCAGCTCGTCGGGAGTCGGAGCAGGGGCTGGGGACACCCATACAAAAACGTTTTTGAACCCTGTCAGCTGGTACAGCTGGTTGAAGACTTGCTATCAATAGTTTGGTTCATGTAGCAAGTACTAATTCCATCATTAGGACCAAAATTCTGAATTTCATTATGTTTTTTTTTTTATTGTGAGTTAGTATAACAGTTAATTGTTACATTAGCAGTTGGTACAGATGCTCCTGACACACAGTATTTTCTTCCTTAAAGTTGCAGTACACTGGATGCAGTAATAGTTTATTGCTGCTCTCCACTGGTCAAATGTAGAATCTATTTGATTGAAATAATCAAGCACCCAATCATCATCAATCACCCACTGTGGACTTCAAAGAGTAATATGTGGCTCCAGTCTCTGTGTGTCTCTCGTTATGAGCAGACAGACCAAAGGCAGTGCTTTGTATTCATCCTCGCATCATGAGCATATTCTCCAACTCGTCAGAACTAATTTGGACAGTTTGATGGAGAAAACATTTCATGTAGTTCATAAAACATTTTTTAATCATCTGAAGTTTGGAGGCTCCCTTGGAGCACGCCATATTCCTGTTAGGTGGAGCGGTAAATTTAATGTCGGTGGTTTGGATAAATGAGGTTTTAGTGGAGTGAAGTGGCATCCAACAGTCTCAGATTACTGAGGAGAGATTGGTGGATTGTTATGCAGAAGCAGTGAGCAGCATTGTTCCTAGTAATGATGAAGGTTGTAAATCATTTGTTCACTCTGCTTCACCTTTTTAAGGGCTGCAGTGGGCTGGGATCTATCCCAGCATGCATTTGGTACAAGACTAGGCTAATGCATGTAAGAAGAAAACCACATTTACACCTACAGGCGACTGACAGGAGACCCGTGTAAAGACATGGGGCCCCAGCTGGTAGAGTGCAGCTCTTCAACAGCTGTTTTATTCAGCACTGAGCTGATGTGACCTGTTACCAACCTTCATCCTCATTCAGTGTCAAAATGTCATCAATAAAACTGCCTGAATAGACGTCCTTTAAAGCTATTAAGGGTTTAAAGCTTTCCCATACTCCCCTCATCGAGATAATCAATCAGTCCAAGGTCCTCACCACTAAGAATGTAACCAAGGTGAAGCAGCAACAAATATTAATAAAGTTAAACTTGTATTTTTTGACAGAAGCTCATAGACCTCTACTGAAACACTGACAGTACCTGCCACTGATGGGCACTGATGTTTGACAGTGTCAAACATTCACTCTCATAGTTTGACCTTCTCTGGCTCTAATTCATCACGTAGACCTGGTTTGGTTTGATCTCTCACAGGGCGGCACAAGCAGTTTAGCCAATTATTCCTCTACTGGGATATGAAGCTCTCAAACTAGCACTAATTAAATGCACATAACAAACACTGAGCAGGGTGGGGGTTTGGTGATTGTCTGAGAGTCAAGACAGGACTGGCGTCTCATTGTCCATCACAGGACTGGATAACGTCTTGTCCGTGGTGTATCATCAGAACATCACAGCTTTGGAACTGAAAAACAATTTTGCTGTTTTATTGGTTAAAAAAAAAAAAATCTACAGAAATTAGAACAAGCACATTTTATATATTTCTACAAGAAAGGAACATATTGTCGATGTCACTAAAAGCTATGTTAAGTGCTTAATTTATCAAGGATTGTTGTGTTTTGAATTATTTATCTCCACATTTTCAAATATGTCAGCACAGAATTTTCCTCACCAGCTTTGAATGTTTTATACTTTAAAAAAAAAAAAAAAAAAAAATTACTCTCTGTCTGTGACATAGTTAAAAATTTGAAATGTCCTGATGATCATATTAGAAGATTCTTGTCCAAAGACAGTAACAGCAACACATTCAGGTATGTAACACATGACACACTTTGGACCTTTCAGGGAGCCCGTGGTCCAGTTTGACCTGGTGACCTATGAAGACACTTCTTGACGGATGTGGCCATTTATATTAGCAATTACCTGTAAATAAATAGCACAATCAATCATGTTCAATTCCAAACAGCTATTACATTGATTGAGGGTTTGTGTTATCCGTCTTGATTGGCTGGTTGTGTGATTGATGTGATATGATTGTCAGAATGTGAGACAAATTAGTTCTGATCAGTTGCGTAAGTGGTGTCAGGGTCTGTCTCATTGTGGCTGTTTACTGCCGTTTGTCTTGATCGTTGTATCTGTCGGGCGCCTCATAAAGTGCGTTCACCCCCTGGTCTCTCACCAGCACCCTCTCCCTCCCTCTCCGCTTCTTCTTCTCTCTGTTCCTTTCCTCTCTCTTTCACGTTTTTCCAGTGATTTGGAGGAAAATTCACAAACTGAATGATCTTTGTCTTTCTGCTGCGTACTCGTTTACCCATCTTATCCTGTGAACAAAACATGAACGTAACATACACCAGCAGTTTACCCTCACGTGACGGTGTTACCATTTACACCACTGACTGTGTAACTACATGCTAAGAAGTGCAAAGAGTTCATGAACATGCAGAGTTGTGTGGTTTTGTGTCAGCAAAAACCAATGTACCACTTCACTAACATTTCTGATTATTTATTTATTTAAATCATTCAGCTGACAGTAACAGTGGCTGCTCATAGTGTCTTGGAATTAAGCTGATTGTTTGCCAACATCTTCACCATCACACCTTTATAAGGTGATAATATGTCAGTGTTGTGTCTGTCGCTTGTTCAAATACATTGACTTCATTTTCAGATTTGTAATTTTTTTGGTTGTAGTCATTGGATAACTAACTTTAACTAGTTTGTCATTTGGTATTCATCTCTAAACGTTTTATTCTATTTCTATCTGCAGTAAGAGAATTAAACATTGATGATCATGAACGTCATATTTAATTTGCTGTGTCTGACTGAAAATTCCACTTTTTACAATTTTCTTTACGGTCAGCCTTTTTATCCTACTTTTGCTTTTTATTATTACTCTCATTAGTTACAGTGTCTGATTTTTCACAGACGTGTTGACCCGTCACAGGAGGAAAAGCACTTGTGTAAATACTATAAAGAATGATGGCTGTGGATTTCATTTAGCTGACTCAGGTTCAGGGTGCTGGTATTAGGCATGCTCCCTCACTGTCACGCTGTCATGACTTACTGACACTTGAACATAGAGCAGAGCCATCGTTAATGTTATTAGTGACCGCTGAGCTTTTGCCACCGTGACAGGTTCAAATTTCTGCTGTAAAAAAGGCGAATAAACAAAACAGGGTTTGGTGTAATTTTGGGATGTTTTTGAAGTGATGGAAATTTATTTTGAAATCCATTTTTTTGTTCCAATACACCAAGGCTTTGTGTGATAAGAGTCATCAAACCACTAAACGGAAAGTTGCCTCATCAATACAAAATCAATAAAATGTCCTGAGTGCACATGAAACCAGGAGACAGTCCTGACTGGATTATTAAGACTGGATCTGCAGGTCTGGTGCCTGTGTTTCCACTCTGTTTAACCACATCCTTCTGAGCACTGACAGTTCCTGCTGATATGAACACACTGTACCTGCACTCATCCTTTAACCTTTGTAGAACCTCTAACCCTGCAACAGCAGCAAATACACTTTTCACTGAGCTGCAGCATTTTGAAAATAAAAGAGTAAAAGGAAGTGAAGCGTATAGGTAAGAAAAGAGTTATCAAGTGGTTGGTAAAATGTTTGTAAATGAACCACAGTTGTGTTGAATCATGCCTGAAGATAAAGCGTGCGTGTCTCAGAAAGTGAAAAATGTGTTATTAAAAACCACAGTATGCTTTTTATGTACCAGTTTCACATGGTGGGATGATTGCTACCACCCGTGCTTCAACTCATAAACACACGGTGATATATAGTATCTACAATAGTACACATGGACTCACAAAGCACATTGCATGCCCACATGTGCACACAGGTCGTATATTTCCCCCCACACACACACACTGCTTGTTGGTAGGTACGTTTATGTTGTCCGGCTGTCATGTTGGATTTACCAGGAACACGCTCAGTCAAATGGTTCTAAGAAAACGTGCAGGGAATAATTTCTAAATATTGATCCCTTCCATGTAATCTAAAATTTATTATAGGGATGATCTTCAATCCAAATATTGACTCCTTCCCAGCAGCAGGCTTCTCAAATTACTGTAGGGACAGCCTTCAGTCCAATTACAGTGCAGCCATGGCAAAGTGGTGTCTGGATCTTGACAGTATGACAAAATATGGTGTAGAATTGATTTGGCAGGAAACATTAAGTAGAGTTCAGCATCAGATTCAGTGACAGGGACTGAAACACATGTAAAGAAAAAAATAAAATCAAATAAATAAAAAAATAAAAGTTGAAAGTACAATATTGATCTGAATCAGTTCTTCAGAGGCAGTTTGAAAGCGCTGTATGAGAATATTCTCTTTTCCCCACTTGATGCTTTGAATATTTCAGGCTGAATAACAGCAGACACAAAGCAGAGTGACAGGGAAGATGGTGGAGTCGGCGCTCAACCCGTAACATGAGAGGTTTATAATTTTGTCCACAGGGATATCATTTTTCTATGGCATTCCTGCTGTGCTGGTTTCAATAGGAAATGTCATGAAATATGAGTTTGAGATGGCTTTTAATAACACGGCCATTATGAAACATCAGCACTCATTTACCTGTCAGGATACTCCAGAGAAGATGTGGACAGTGGACTCTTCAAATTAAAAAAAAACCGTCCACGGCATGACTCCACACAAAACGTTTGTCCTGATTGGTGCAAAGTAACTGAGTACATTCACTCAAATACTTTACAGATGTGAGGTTAAGAGAATATTTACATTGAGGGCCACTGAGTAACTGCTTTGCATACAGCAGCTTTAATAGCGCTGTAGTAATGCACTAAAACAACTACCCCTATACTGCAACAGCAAGAGCAAGAAGAACAGTAGGACTAGTAGCACCAGTAAATTTGTGGCTAGGATGTTTTCTACATTCATAGGTTACATGGGTTAAGCAGACTTTCCAGTTTTTTACTGTATTTTTGAACATATACCTGTTAGTGATGCACAAGCATCATCCCTCAGTTTCTTCTTTTATTCTCCTCTGTACTCCCAACCCCTTTCGCCATTCTTCCTAAAACTCTGGCAGCAGTGTTACCGTCATGCTTTAGGGAAGGAACAAACGTATAGAGGTCTACTGTGTCTATTGTTGATGTGCTTCATCTTACATTTAAATAATTCATTATCATTATTATCCCCGATGGTATCCATTATTTTACAAATAAATAAATAAATGAAGAAGTAAAGATTAGAGAAAGAGCCAAAACATGAAAACAGTTTTTTGTATCAGGACTATTTTTCCTTCTTTCCTCGCCCATTAATCATCTTTTGACCCTTCAAAGGGGCACAACCCCTGGGTTGAGGAACCATAGCACTAAACTAGTTCATTTTATATAAAGAACTTAAATCTAGCTCTTCCTCGATCAGCTACAACAGTAAAAAGCTGCTTTCATTTTAAAGTCCTTTTTTTTAATGCAAGACTTTTTACTAGTAGCTGAGTGTTTGTACTCAATTAACATTAACTTCTCACTGTTTGTCCAGTAAACAGTAAAAATCATGATAGGCCACAGACAGTGGTGTTGGTTAGGTTTTAACCAAAACAAAGTTAAGACAGAAAAAGACACTATGTGAATTCATATACAGTATACTTTATCAACCAGGCACAACACATTATGAATAAATGAATGTGTTATTATTCTGTCCATTATAATAAGAGTATATCAATAATTAGACACTGCTTCAAAACACATTAAGTTTCCCTGATAGAAACCTGAAGACAGATCATGTCGTATTTGCTCTTTATTTAAAAAGAGCACTCTTTATTTCCTTATCATTGATTGATGTTCAATTATAGCATCTTTTTATGAGAATCTTATAATCACATCACCTGTAAATCCCAATTTAAAAACAAATGATATTTTCCTCCGTGAATAAAAGTGAAGAGACAATCAGCATAAAGCGAAAACAAGCTTCACCAATCAGATGCTGCTGATGACGCCTGAGGTCAAACCCAGGGCACATAAAAAAAATAAAAAAAAATTACTGAGAGCATTTGCTGCTGCTCATAAAGCTTATGAGCCTTCAGTTGTTACCGTGCCCCTCAGTGATGATTTATGCTCCTCGATGAGCAGATAACCATTTTTATCAACTCAGACCTTCCCTCATCTGTATTATGGCATCTGAGCAATAAAAACAACACTGTCACCATTTAGAGAGATTTATGGTGGAAGTGAAAGTGTAACAGCGGGTGGACGAAAATAGAGTTTTTAAAAGTGAGGAGTGGCATGTTCCCTTCATCCCATGATGTGGACATGATGCCCGTGGCCACAGGAAAGCATCACAGCCTGTGAAGTATAATCCATCTGCAGTTTTTCACATCATATAATGAAAAATGCCAGTTTAGGGTGTATTGCCTAACGCCTCTGTCTTTCTGGTGCTAATCTAAATGTACATTGACAGATGTGAGCTTGATCTTTGATAGCCTAAATGCTGCTAACTGCTTTGCCTGTGTTATTGTTGTGGTGAACGAAGACGTGCCAAAGCATCAGTTTGTTCCATTATCGGACTTGCAGTATAAAAATTGAACTAAGGAAGTGAAGAGCCACAGGCAGACGGCTCACCCTCAGAGTAAAGGTTGTGCATTTTGAAGCATGTTGGCTGCAGCCGTCAGTTTATGGAGAGCTAAAACTAAATAAATAAACAAATAGCCTGAATAATGAGCATAATTCATAACTGTTACGGTCATATTTCTGCCACAGCTGACTGAATGAATTGCATTCAGCCAGGAGCAGTGGAATTATTATAGAGGGCTGCAATTCATGTATGTATGTAATGATTCATCACCTTTTTTATTTGATTAAGGTTACCTAATCTGTTACTGTGGGTGAACATTACAGGCTATATATATATACGGTTGCAACCTGTGACGAGTGTGAGTGATAGAAAGGGTTGACATTACATTGACCTTTGACTTTATTGCTGACTCAGCTGTTAACTAGACCTGTACCCTGTATATATCATTAAAGAGTATGATACTGTTATACCCTTGTACAACATAAAAGGCTGTGCCCTCAGTGGGCCACGTACCCACACACTTTATAATAGACTGAAGTGAGCACTATTAAAAATTGTAGTATTTAAGAATAAATTTACACTGATCAGGCATAACATTATGACCACCTGCCTAATATTGTGTTGGTCCCAACCAAAACAGCCCTGACCCGTCGAGGCATGGACTCCACTAGACCTCTGAAGGTGTGCTGTTGTATCTGGCACCAAGGTGTTAGCAGCAGATCCTCTAAGTTCTATAAGTTGCGTGGTGGGGCCTTCATGGATTGGATTTAGCCATCTGGCAATACCTTTTCCAAGAGAGGTTGTACATGGTCTGCAACAATGCTTAGGTAGGTGCTACATATCAAAGCATCCCAAAGCATATCACTGCCTCTGCCGGCTTGGTTTCTTCCCATAGTGCATCCTGGTGCCATGTGTTTCCCAGGTAACGGACGCACACGCACCCGGCCATCTAAGTGATGTAAAAGAAAGCATCAACACCCAGACTGGTCTGCAGCTGTGCAGCCCCAAACGCAACAAACTGCGATGCACTGTGTGTTCTGACACCTTTCTATCAGAACCAGCATCAGTGAGCCTCGGCTGCCCATGACCCTGTCGCCGGTTCACCACTGTTCCTTCAGTGGACCACTTCTGTTAGATACTGATGACTGCAGACAGGGAACACCCCACAAGAGCTGCAGTTTTGGAGATTCTCTGATCCAATCGTCTAGCCATCACAGTTTGGCAAACTCGCTCAAATCCTTACACCTGCCCATTTTTCCTGCTTCTGACACATTAACTTTGAGGACACAGTGTTCACCTGCTGCCAAATATATCCCACCCACTAACAGGTGCCATGATGAAGAGATTATCAGTGTTATTTACTTCACCTGTCAGTGGTCATAATGTTATGCCTGATCGATGTAGTTAATAAATCAACAAAGTACTAATATACAATACAATATAATGAGTTGTGGGTCACATGATGTGGAGGCTGTTGAAAAAGTGTACAGTAGAACTATGTATTAATAATATTTTTTCATATTCTTTTTTCAATAGCTTTCATGTGTGAGAGTGGTCCATAGCATATTCTAAAATATGTAATCATTTGGCCCAAAGAGGACACAGGCCTTTATGTTACACAATGCTACAATAGTACTATACAAAGTCAACCCATAGCAGTTAAGCAAGCAATGAGTCAATCAACCATGAGGTCCTACTGTTTTGTGCTGTTTTGGAACATGCTATTTTACCAAGTGTGCAGACTGGACTGAACACATCCGTCCATGCATTACTGCTAGTTAGGACAGTCCCAGATGGTTCTAGCCAGGCAACAGTGCCAACCACTGATGTACATCTGGTTACCTTCCCCACCTTTGATTAAGAGCAGCACACAGCTGCTTCCCTGAGCTTTTACTGGGGACCTCTGGGACTGTCTCCCACACAGTGAATGAGACAGACCCAAATGGAGACTCCAATAGATTGAGATATAAGAACCATATGGAGCAAAATAAATGTGGACCTTAGTGAGGAACATAGACATTTTGAAGGGCTTAGAATTTAACTTGCAAATCTTTGAGTCCTTCTTGCCAGTAATCATAAACGATGCTGGAATGCATGCATCTCATTCAAGCTCTCGTCCACCAGTATCCAGCCTCAACCAGTTCTTCATTTAGCTGTCTGAGTGAGGGCCCAGTTCTTAACTGTGCCTCGTTTGGCACCATTGACTCCCCACTAAATTTGTTAATGTGTGTACAGAACTTGCCTTTATATAAAATAAATTTTATATCTTAGCATTAATAGAGTCTCACCTCCCATCCTCAGATGCATTACTTAATTTATGTCGCCACCACTTAAGTTGTTCTGGGACACACATCTCCAGGATGTGACAGATGAACATAAACTTGAAATGTACTATGTCATTATTAAAAGGGTTTGTTGCATTTGTATAGTTTGTTTTGACTCAAGTTGTGTTACTGCGATTATGTTATAGTCAACGAGCTTTCAAACTCATAAAAGATGGGATGCTGGTGAATGAAGAACAGTGTTGCTGATTTTATTTAGTTTTCCATTTTATGCTTAAACCAGTTTTACAGCAAGAATGATACAAGAATCAGTAGAAAATGTAATTACAGCTGTAAGTAATTGTAAATGTAAATGGTAAATGATATATATATAGGAAAGGGAAATAAAGGGAAATAGCTGTTGCACATTTTGTTGTGTGTAAACAAAATTTATAGGAGACAATTGGTCAAGTGCAGACACACAAACCCAACAACAGCCAACTTTAACTACTCACAGTAACTACTGTACTGTAGTACTACAAGTTCAACTTGGTTTTAGCTAACCTGGGTTTACTTTTAATCAAAACAACTCCTTTAAACCCCGTTGTGTTCTGAACCAGGCCGCTTTGGGTTCCTTAGCTCTGTTTCTCTGAGAGTTTCATATTTGTCCTCCACTACAGCACAGCCAGATATCCTAGCGTGCAAATCTGCAAAGCTCAGATCTGAATCTTAGCGGGGGGTGTGCTGAATTTCCACAAAGGAAGAACTAAGTCTCTTTAACGGCTGTTCACAAATCCTAAAGGGAAGGTTCTGTAACATTAAAAACATTACACTGGGAATATTTTAAGCACGAGGCAGTTAGTAAAAACATGCAGAGCTTTAACCCAGTTTAAACTTGCAACATTAGTTTTGAAGTTTCAGCTCTTGGTTTTACCTTAATTTTAACACTGCATGAAGTCCTTCGTCTTTTTCTCAGCAGACATTTTGAATGTCAAAGAAGGGAAAGCACATCTATAACGAACAGCATCAGTGATGGATGCAGTCGGTCTAGGCGTTCCAGTTTCAGGGCCCTGTGTCTGTACACGCTTGCTCAGTGTCAGGGAAGTCATTAATGTTACTGGTTCCACTTGTGCTGCTCCACCTACCAAAAGTCAGAATGTCAGCTGTAAAGGAGGTCGGCTCCTCATAGGAACTTATGTAATGATAAATGACCTCCTCGAATGATCTTTCCACCTTTGAGGGAGGTTTACTCCTCTGGTTTGCCCTCCCCCTCTGCCCTGTCCACTCCTCTGCAGCAGCTCCACCTGTGCAGTGCTCCCTCAGTTATATATATGTAAGAAGCCATTGACTAACATTGCTTTAGCTTTTGTTGTCATCGGTCTCTGTCGTTATTTTACACGAAGCATAAATACTATTTGTTATTTGTTCACAAATTTTTCATGTTGGCTAGTTGTGGTCCGTGACAATGTCTTTTCTCACCGGAGACTCTCCCTCGGTGAGTAAAATATATAAAAAGCTGGATGACACAAATATTCCTGGACTAATTTGTTGGCGGTTACCTCTGGTCGAGCTGACTGATCAAACTTGTGTTGACTGCACGTATAAAACGTTTGCATATGCCTGTATGCGTCAAGTGGGCGGGGCTTAGGACGGGGGGTGGAGTAGTGGTGTGGCTGTATTTTCTGTTTTTTTGCTGTTTCCAGACTTCTGCCAGCCACAGCTTTATATATCTTTCTCAAATTGCATTTGCTGTTGCAAACTAGTAGTAAGTATAATTTGTAGGAGACAGGTTTATATTCTGTTATCTGATTGATTTAACCATATGTACATGTTTAGGCTTATTGCAAAGTATTGCCTTCAAAAAAAAAACAACAAAAAAATATATATACGTATATATATTCCTGTTTACCAGTTTCTGTTTGTTTCTTTTTTTGTGAATTTATTTTCTCTAAAAATGCAGTGAATTATTAAATTATGTGAATTATTTAACAAGCCAAGTCGTTTTCATCTGTTTTTATAGTTTTACTGCTGTGAGGAAATCTACAGGGGATAAGGCAACATTATCCCCCAGTGACATGTGACTTGCTGTTACACCGAACAAAGCAGGATGTGCTGAAAATAATGAAAAAAAAAAAGAGTTGACAGAGCCCCCGTACATTTCATTAAACAAAGCTTTCCCTTGTATCCTGTCCCAGAGGAGCATTGAGTGACGTAAGAGATGTGAGAAGTTCATCTGATGAGCGGGAGCAGCTTCATTTCTCCCTTTAGGTTTCAGTTGAGGGAGCTTTCAACAGACTGCTGGGAGATTACACGGTGACAGTAGAAGAAGACAGCACTACTTCAAGTGGAATCAGGGGTATCCTGAAGATGTGTGTGTTCTCGCTGCCAGCAATCATTCTGCCAACGTAGAATCCACCGTGTGTGTGGAATTAAGACTTGAAATTGAAAGAAGAAGCACTGAATTGTGGGTTTCCGAATTTCTTGTCTCTTTTCAGTTTTTTTTTCCTCCCCTTACCCCTCCCTTCTTTTTCCTCCTCACACTTTTTCCTCCTCTGATTTGCTGGGAATCCAAACAGCGTATGAATACAGCTCCTGACAAAGCATCTTGTTTTCCTGTTTCCTCCTCTTTTGCGCTGTCACTTTCCTCCCGTGTTGCTTCCTCTTTTCGTTCCTCTGCTCTAATCTGCATTATTGCGGTGAGAGCTTGTGCTGCGTCGCATCAATTTCTGCTGCTCTCGCTCTGCCCTCGCTCCTCTCACTCTGTCTGCTGTTCTTAAACTCATAGTGCCACCCAGTGGCCAGGAAGAAAAGATAAGACGCCGAATGAATCATCAGAATGATTTTAAAACATTAAAATCAAAGGATAGAAAGGAATTTTATAGGAGAAGACATCTGCTCTTTAGCTGTAGAGCCAAAGGCAATTTCTACATTTATTTAAAAAAAAAAGTGATCTTTCATTGATTCACAGTATCTTTTACCATCTGTGGCATCATATTCCTTTAATGTTCCTATGGGACAGTGCTCAGTGTGAAGGATGTGACATTTATAGGGGAGCTGTCTTTAATTTAATTAATACAGCAATGCTACATAGAAAAAAAAGCTACCGTTGCTTTCTTCATCCCATGAGGCAGCTAAAGTTGATGAACGTATAGTTCAGGAAGTCCCCTGATGTGATAACTTCACTTTTATAGCTTTTATTCTTGCAAACAAAATGTTTCCCCAACAAATCAAGCCTCTAGGTCTCTAGGTAAACAAACCTGCACCTATCCCAACTTCTGTCTTTCCTGAAAACTCCCAGGTTAAATAAAGTTATAAAAACAAATTAGTCAGAGGTCAGGGTCGAGGATTAAACTGTAAGGCTGCCCAAGGGCAAAAATGAGCTGTGGGCCACAACTAATCCCCCCATTCTCAGGCCTGTTGCATACCTCTCGAATCAGGGTTCACAGATTCTCCCAATTATGTATTTGCGGCTGACACGCAGACCCAGCACATGCCTCTGACATTTTGAACCGCCGCAGTCTGCCAGAGGTCCTCAGCATGGGGTTTGGCAGCCTGAATAGTGGAATCCAGCTCGGTTTCAGCTGAGGCAGGAGCAGTGGTGCCAAATGTAACCAGGAAATCAAAATACTGGGCGTTATCTCTGATTTGGTTGCCGATGATTTGTGTCAAGTGAAGCCATCAGTCACGCCTGGATGGAAACAGGAGTGGTGGCATTCTGGAGTCACCACGGTATCTTGGATTGGCTTGAGCCCGAACGGAGGGCCAAATAAGAGGAATGAGAATCTGGCAAATGTAATGGTTGTATCGGGGGTAATGTTAGTGTTTTCTTGGCAGAAATAGATGTTTCAATCACTCAGTTTATTCCAGATCCAAACGTCCAGTGACTAAAACCTTTTACTCAGTTAAAGCATGTGGCTAAAACAACAAGGATCTGATTAGTGTATCATCATAAAATTATAGCTTTAAACTGGATAAAATGTCAATTTATGACAGAGCATCTAGCAGACAAACACAACAGCAACACATTGTTTTACTATTACATTATATTACACCACTGCCCAGGATGAAAGCACTAAAAATACACAGCAATAAACATTTGTGGACAGATAATCAGACAGGTTGTGAACGCAGCAACAGTTAAACCTTATTAGCTACTATTTTATCTGCAAGTTGAACCAGGAAGTCAGTGTATAAACTGTAACAATCATCCATTCAGGTCATATTTTACCATCTGCCTTTGTTTTCTCCTCCTAATCAGCCTGGCTAACCTGGGCATTTGTTTGAGTGTCTGATTGCTCATGTTTGTTAGAGATCTCAGCAGTTACTGTGGTACCATGTTAGTATAACTACTCAATATGACTAATCAATGGCCAGAGCAACAATGAGATTAAGATGTTTTCTGTAATAACCACATAATAAAGGCACAAAGAGTGAATATGAAAGCATACACTCTATTGTAGCTCGCCTTGATAAGAAGTGTGATAGATCTTGTTAATCCGAAACTTCTGTAATGTAAAGATTTAATGAGATGTGTTACATGTGTCTGTCTTAATCTTTCTGTGTCTTTGTGTTTTCTTCAGTGGTTAGGAAAACTCCTGCTGGGATTTTAAGCCGCAGCAAAAAGTTAATTGCAAGAGGCATTTGGTGTCAGTGCGCTGTTTAAAAAAAAAAAAAAAAAATCCAGGGAATGTAATGTAATCATTAGCACTTACATTCAGACTGGAGACAAAGCAGACCTCAGTCGGTCTGTGCTATTCTCAAACTTTTAATAGCTCTGTCACTTTGTAACAATCAGCCTTAATCAGTACCAGCAATCACTGAATTTTGTTTAATTGCTTCCTGTGTCTGCCACATAGAAGCATTATAATCATGACAAGCCACTTTAGACATTAAGCTCAAAATAAAACTAAACATGTCCAGTGTTGCCTGTTGACAGACGTGCAGGTGCCGTGCAGTGGACATGAACAGAAAATTGATTTATCTTGTCTTTTTCAATCAGAGTAATCTAAACTCTCCTCGCAAAGAAAGCGATTAAGACAAATGAGATCGCAATTAAGACAATTACGACTAACGATTAACACTAATGATTGCTAACAGAGGCCTTCAGAACAGTGGTACCACTGCAGCAGCTGCAGAGGAGGAGAGCGCGGAGAATAAAGGGAGACAGGAAGCCACTAGAATGTGGGAAGTACACCGGAGTTGGCAAAAAGTGACATATGAACATATACCACTGATACCCCGCTATGGCTGCAGTTGAATGTTTAGGTAATGATGGTGATTGCCTCATGTATTGGCATTCGTTTGGTAAATTGTGCAATTAACTTTGGCACAGCACTGCTAAATGTAATATCCCTTTCCAAAGTGTTTAACTGGCCAAAATCTGAAATCCCTCCAGTAAATTTTAAGTATACTTATTACCTTCTTAACCTCCTGTGTCATGTGGAGGCTACAGTGAAAACTGTCCTTAGTTTTCTCCTGTACTGAAGCCAGGTGGCATGTGAGTGGGCAAAGTTCTTCCAGAGCATCGTATATTTTTTTTTGTCTTAGACCACTCAATTTGTTCTTGGGATCATTTTTGGCATAGGCTTGGAGTGCCACTAACTTTAGGGGTGCCAGGAAACTGTAGCTTGAGTTGAATGTGGATGTGAGTTGAGCCTAACAATTGCTGACTGCTTCTTTGTGGCTGGTTTTCTGTAAACTTTATCTTCCAGGTATGCAGAGATGGGGGGGCTCGAGTGACAAGAACTGACTCAAGTCAGACTTGAGGCGCAAATTTGAGGACTTGAGACTTGTTTGACAAACACTGATATAAGACTCGACTACATCGAGTCTTATATCTCTTGATTTGAGACTTACATGACTCAGAAGGACTTACTGACTTACTAAATTTTTCTCAATATTGAAAAGCTATGTTTTGTTTTTGAAACATCATTGGGGGATTTCTACTGCAATACATGCAAACCAGGCAAACACCACCACATGATGCAGCTATCATGGAGGAGGGTAGTCCAAAAAGAATGTAATTTGGATTCAAGGATTATGTCGTGGTGCAGTGGTTAGCACTGTCGCCTTACAGCAATGCCCAGGAAGAGAAAACACCCACTGTTAAATGTTAAGGGAAACATCTTTTTCTCAGTCATAACAAAGAGAATGACAAGTTATCTCATGGAAAATGGCTGCATAGGGACCCTGTAGCTGACTCCATGGCCCCATAGAAGACAAAATATTATATATATATATATATATATATATATTTTTTTTTTTTTTGTAATACAGAACTTTGTTCTTGTTTGCTCAAACTAAAGCTTGTGAGGTCCAGAATAAATTTTAAGCTTGTGTTCCCTAAAAAATGTTTAAAGAAGAAACTACCGCTAGAGACCATCTTGAAATGAGATCACACCAGCCGCGACAGCTGTCAACCTCTCTGTGGTCATTACTATTACTATTACTAAACATACTGACAATGACATGAAACAGTGGATGTCGGATGTACGGCACCAACAAGACTAGTAAAATAATATAGAGGCTTCTATTCTACACATTGCGTGTAAAACAGATGATGTTCAGTAGCTGAATCACTGATCTGCCTTGGACTGGGTTTGAAACTATACTCAGTCTCTCTCATAGGGACAGATTAGGTCTTGTTTGATTCTCGTGGGTCCTAGGTCTGTGTTTTAATACATCAATTATCCAAATGGGTCTGGGATGACTCACAGTCAGCTTTGATCAGGTGCTGTATGTATCATCATCATCACCACATGAGAAAAATGGGTTTTTTGAGGTAAGATGAAGATTGTGAACTGTGACTTGCAGAAAAAAAGAGCCTGTGGCTGTTTGTTCATTGTTGACCTGTCTTGTTGCTGCTTGTGTTGGTGTTTTCTATCTGTTTGGCTCTGTTTGAGATCAAGAGATAGGGTCTGATTAACATTTGGTCTGTTGTGATTGGGTCTGACTGTCCTTGGATCCCTTTTGGATTGAAAATGAATTCATGCATGCCTGGTTCAGGTGGAATTTCCACTGGTCATCTGGGGATAAGGGCCAAACTTTAGGACCCTGAAGACCTGAAGTCTGAGGTATTTAAATGTTAGTAACAACAGCATTCAAGTAGAAATGTGTTTAAAAGCACTCCGTGAAAACAGGTTGTTCCAAACGAACCTCACAGAAAAGATTAGTTTTTGGGTTTTTTTGTTTTTTTTCTGTGCATGTGTGTGGGTGAGTGCTTAAGAATATCTACTTTAACACTACAACAGCTGATGGGGAGGAGATGAAAGTACATACGCACGAACAGCTTGGCAGTCTAAAGTTATTGTTCTGCTGTTAAAGGTGACGCAGTGGACAATGATTCACACAACCAAATGGACTCAGTGTTAGAGAGCAGGCACATTACAGTGACTGATGGTCGCTAACTTCCCCATACAAGACGTTCTGAGGGTTTGAAGGAGTGGGCCTGTGAACGTATCTTGCCTCGAGTCCCTGCGGTACCTGTACAAATGCTGTCACAGTGCCTCTGAGCAAGACGCATTCTCCAACTGCTCCCGTGGAAAAGTCTCAGTGGGCGACTCAAACACTGAGGTGGCACTCTGTAGATGTCTGTGAGTGAATGTGCCTTTGAAAATGCAGCTACGAAAGCTGACAGAAGGTAGAAAACAGTGCGATGACCTTTGTTTTAGAGGGAAACCGGTAAGAGAAACGTTTCCAACTATAGATTTAGCAAAAGGGAGAAAAAAAAAAAAGGATAAAACTAGAGATCCTTCTCTGAACTGCAATGTACAGCTCTAACTAACTTCAAAAAGCACTGTGTTGAGATAAAAGTTTCCTTTCGGTTGCTTTGAAGACACTTTTGATCTTCCTGAACAGTACTTTCTTTTTTTTTTTCTTTTTTTCAGGAGAACAACAGAAAAGAAGGCATGAACGCACACCAATCCATTTGGAACCCACAAAGCAGTAAACACACACATACATCTCTTTCTGTCAAACGAACATGCAGACAACGAGGCGCTCTTTTCCTCGCTTTGTTTTTTTTTTTTTTTTTTTTTTTTGTGAAGTCTGGTAAATCTTTCCAAGTCATCATTCTTTCTTTGAAACTGCTTCAAGGCTTACAGCATAATTAGCGTCTCCTTTTCTCCTGCGTGGTCTTAAACGTGGATGAACTGGGATGAACTCCACCTGCAACTCCAGCAAGCCCCGAAAGTAGTTTATCAGGTACTCCAGGTGGTTAATATAGAGTACAGCTGTCATCCAGCTGTGGAGGGAGTCAGGGATTAGCATTATCACAATCAGGACAGATGTCCCAGAATGTATTACTGACTCCATCTAGTATGGTCATCTTCAAAAACATAGAGCTAACCAGCTAACCGGCACCTCTAACTCTATGGTGTGTGGTTATGTAAAGTATCATCGGTAGGTAGTTGTTACTGTTAGCTTTCACACAGTTTTAGTGAATCAAGATATTAGCGACAGGAATGATCCTTCAAAGTTGATCATCAATTCTTTGATCAATGATGTTACAGTTACCATTTGTAGGAGGGTTTTTGCCTTGGTTGTTGACACCCCCACCCCCCCCCCCCCCCCCCAAACTTTGTGTGTTTATTGTTCTTAGAGGATGAATCTGAATGACCTTGGCAGAGTTTTCACTTTTTCAGTGGAATAACTTGACAAGTACTAAACTGAATCGACTTTGTTTTCCAAAGTTTGCTTCAGACGCTCATTGTTTTGAAATGTCTCCATAACTGTTGGAGAGATCAGCACAAAGTACATTTTATATAAATGGGGGACATGGCAAGACAGGTAGGAAAAAAAAAAAAGGCAACTGATTGATTTCCAACTGGATAGGCAATTATTTCACACACAGTTTGTGAGACAGAACCAGACTTTGGTCTGCGTTCTGAGTCGCATTAGGTGACGGCGACGTGAATTAACACCAAGGGCAGTCAGCCATTATGGATGGGTTAGTATTAGCATGTGTCAAATGTCTAAATAGTTCTACTGAATAACAGAGTGTAAATAAAAGCCAGGTTTGGATGTGTGTGTGTGTGCATATTGTTTTCTTTGCATGTGTAATGAGTCACATCATCTCCTCTCAGTACAATGTGACCATTGGTAATGAAAATAAGAATGACGCATTGTGAAGGCTGGACAGAAGGAGGGTAAACTGCACATTGCTTTTTAAAACCAGTATAACAGCAAGCATCGCACATTAAGCCTCCTTCCACTGATGATCACCTGGTGTGTGTGTGTCAGGGTGTCAATAGTGAATCATCGGTCTAGGAGACATGTAGTTCAAAATAAATAAATAAATAACTTTTATGATGGTCTGAGGTTGTCACAGTTTCAAATGGCCATCACCTCACTGTTTGCATTTGTCTCTAATACATAATGGATGTTGTTATCCAGCCACTTTTTTTCCCCTCAGCCATTATCACAATTACCACTGCACTTTACGCCACCATTACAGTCATTGTAATTATTACATAGTGGGCGAGAATGAGAATTTTATAGTTCCCCCTTCTGTCCCATTACCATTAGAGTGTCAAGGCTAATTTCTGAAGGCTCATCCCATCACGAATGTGTCCTGCATCAGTCTGCTTTCAGTATGAAAGTCATACAGTGATGGCCTCAAAGAAGAAGTTCTTTGAGGCCATCTAACTTAATCTGCTCTCAGATGAAGTTAGTGTAGCAGTAGGTCCTTTACAGGCTCTTAATCCCACTCTAGCTTTTCTGTATATTCGTCCTTGTCTTCTCTACACTCAGCAATTTTCATACGATTGTGATGCTACACTGTTCAAGTAACACTGTCATCAATCAGACACATATAGCACTGCCTATCTTAATGTAGAGCATAATGGATAGATAATGTAGGGCAATCTAATCTAAGTCATTTTGGGTTTGATGCAGTTTTAATTTGATGTGAGGGAGATAGGTGGATATGCATGATGGGTTTTGGCCAGTCTCCCTTTATAAAGTGGCAAACCTGCTGCTAGGCTGGAGACAGGTTCCTGTTCTCACACACACACACACACACACACACACACACATACACAGCAGATTCAGAGCATTCATTTGGAGTGGTGGTTGCTGTGTTGGTCTTTAGCTGCTAAATGCTCCTCTATGTTCGCCGGCTAGTTGCTAAATTTGTCTGTCTGTTGTTTGGTGCTGAGCAGGTAGTGTACTATGGCTTTATCCGAGCTTTTTATTGCTGGAAACAGCTGCCTGCTGCCTGTGGAAACAAGTTTAATGCTTGCAGTAAGAATGAACCTAAATGTTAAAGTTGGGTGTGAAATCAAAAGAGTGAGCTGAAACACTCCAGAGAGCTGGAGGGGAGCTGCAGGGTTGGGCGATAAATGTCTGTGAGTTCGTCCCTGTGCGTGACCCCTTTCACATTCGAGTGGTCATGTGATCCACTGTGAATTTAAAGTGATGAATTACAGAAGCTTTAAACATTTGTGAAATCACACATTTCAGATTTTCTCATGTTTGTCTCCGAACATTACTCACGTGCCCATGTGAACACTGAATATGTCACTAGCTGATAAAATCATTCCTCTTGTCCATAGTGGCCATGAAGAGAAAAGCTAGTTGTAACCTTGGATTATAGTACAAAGTTCCCCCCTTTTTTGTGGGACTTTTGTAGGAAAAGGCCGTAACTTTGGAAAACATCTCAGCATCTCTGAGTTGTTTCCTCAGACTCAGGCTGCTGAAGCCTCCGTTTAGCTTTGACATGCCTTTCTGCACAGAATAAGGACTGTGCATTCCACTGAAATTGCATTAGCACTGGGCTCTCTTCAAGATCTGAATGAACGGGAGGAATAATTACACCATCCATTAACCCTTGAAATTTGCATATGAGTGTGTGAGTTTGGTTTTAAAACAGACTTGGAAAACTGATGTGTTCTCATTACTCGTGCCAGTGACCGTGCATTTCAAAGTGCAGTGTCAGTATCTTCACTGAAAGGAACTCACTTGGGTTTCATCATGTAAGTACATACACCAATCAGATGGGCGTGAGTTTGGTCACATGATGACAGGTGCGTGGGGTGAGGTGATAAACCCTGTCTCTGTTGGTGGATGTGAACATCCTCCTTGATCTTTCTGCATCTGATCTCTGACTCCTGTTGTTGACCTTTAACCCCCTTCTCTGGCATAAAATATCAACATTGTGTTTAGTAGGAGCAGTTACACTTAAAATGTGACTATAGAATGTTTGTCTTCTGCCATCACATGTTTGCCATAACATAACAAGTTAACCAGATCACAATATGAGCAGTACAACTGCTAAAGCCCTCCTCCATTTGGAGGTAAAAGTTAAGTGTGTACTGAGTGTATTGTTTGCACAGAGCCATTAGTAATGGAAATCAAGTGATTTTACAGTAAGATTACAAAAGAACACTTGGCTCTCCAAGTGACTAAAATAGAGAGGCCACCTACTGCTACTCTGACTGAAATGCCTGTAGAATTACTTTGCTTCATTTCTTTTGCATCACATTTTGTAGACTTGCAGTTTAGAGTGTTTGGAACATAATCAGTGGGCATCAGCGTCAAATGATGCTTTGTCATAAGGATGTTATTCACTCAAATATAGGGACAGGAAGTCTTGTTGAATTGCAAAATTTTCCTAAGTGCCCTTTATCCACAGAGCCCAAGGTTGTTTTGTTTTTATTTTTTTTTTTTCTGGGCTCTTTCACTTTCTTGTCTTGGGTCTTTGCTTTTTCCCTGATGCAGTGTTCCCCACTGTTCAAAAACAATGCCAATGGGTTTTCACAAGTTAAAAAGGTAAATTCAGTAGTTTTGAATAAATCCTGAATGGCAGAAACTGGAGGCTGACATCAGATGAACACAGGCTGTGGGAGGGAGTGTGGCAGTGGAGAGATTTTGTGATGTGGAGGGGGCCCTGCTCATGGAGGGGCTTCATGAGTGAAGAGAAGTATTGAATTAATTCAAGGTCCTTCTTGAATTAGGACCTGTGTCATGTGATCAGGAGTGGGTGAGCTGGTGAGCAGAAGAGTTCTGCTATTAAGAAGTTAAGAGGATGTAGCATAAAGAACAGTACTGCAGCAGCCGAGTCTGGATCTGATGTCTGCGTGGGTCAGAGTTTCAGCAGCAGAAATGGAGAAGGCTGAGCTGAGCAAAGCTGTGTCTTACAAGTGGAAATGGTCTGTTTTTACATGAGGTTCAAATGATGCAGTGTTGTCAGAGATGACTTGAAGGTTGCTGGTGCTTAGTGAGGGAGTCGGAGGGTAGCTGTCAACAGAGTGTGGTTCTGAGAAGGGATTTGGGACCAGTGATAGTTAAACCAGATTTTTTCACAGTTTGGTTAAAGGAAGTTAACTTGCATCCATGAGTTAATGTCAGCGAGGCAGTTGTTCAGGATGAAAGCAGTTTCAGTGATTTAGTAGAGATGTAGAACATCATCGGCATAGGAGTGGAGACCATGACGACAGACGATGTTGCTAAGATCTGAACCCTGAGCACTGTGGTAATGAAGGTCTAATCAGTGAGTTTTGAACTTGTTTGCTGTCAGGGTAATGGTGAGGTTCGACCAAATTTTGCTGAACTCAGTAAATGTGTGGCCTTATTTATTTAACATTCATACCCACTTCACACCGCTCGCTCCCCCTGCTCGTTCCTTTTCACTCCACCTCTGGGTGTAACCTTTCAGATCATCTATACAACACATTTGATCTCCCACATGGTCGGACAACACAATCATTTCTGATAAAACCCCAATCCATGTTTTCCCAATGTGGGGTCAACTGGTACACAACATTTTAAATTCCAAAAAGTAATTAAATATAAAATATATACGTGTGTTTATGTGTGACTCAGCAGGGGAACTTATTCATCTAAAGAATATGGTGTCATTTCTCGTTTTATTTCTCATTAGTATACCTCTTTCAAACGTTCCACTCCTTAGAAACATATCTTTATCACGGCAGCCAGGTACACGTTTCCCTCAAGGTGCCTTAGTGCTCAAAGACCCTTTTAAGTTTGGTAAGACAACTGTCCTGTTACGGAGAAAGGCTAAGTGGCCAAACACAATCATAAACTTCTCTCTGCTGCACAAAAATGTCCTTGAGCAAAAAGCAGCTGTAATCCTCAGGCATTAGCACACTTTTCATTCAGAGTGAGTACAACTAATTCCCCGTGTAAAGGACTTGAGATAACGCGTATGCCCGTAATTCATATTCTGGGCGTGTACGAGGATTATGAGTCACGCTATCATTTAAAATAGCTGAGGGGGCATACAGATCGGCACATCACTTGTCAGCCTCCGCACACACACACACACTCACAGAGGAGAGATAACATGCTGTATAACAAGTGTAGCAGTAGTGGGGAGCGAGGCGTGCTTTAACTTTCATTATTCTAGGAAAAGGCTTGTCACATTAAATGACAACATAATGAGGAGAGATGGAGAGAGAGACGAGTGGCAGGGAAACAAGAGCGGTGACTGAATTACACTTTAACTGGAGAAACAAGAAGTTGGGCTGAGGTGGAAAATGGGGGGGGGGGGGGGGGGGGGGGGGGGGGGTGAGGACGGGGAAGGCACTGGAAGGGAGGGAAAGGAAGAAATGAGTTATCCGTTTTAGCTTGTTTCGTGGTTTCGCGTCGTGGTTTGCTGTGATAAACATTCTGTACTTTTACAGCAGCCTTCAAACTGCGATCCATCACCCGGCCTGGCTTTGAGGAGCTGTCCCTGGTGCTGAGGAGCTGTCCCTGGTGCTGAAATATTGCTTAGCTCTGGTTTTGTTTGGTTTTCTGCAGGACTCTGTTTTGTTATATAGTATAGGAGGACAACATTTGGGCTTATCTTAACGTGGCACAGAGTATGGATTCTTTTAAGGCTGATTTCGATTAATTTTCTAATGTTACCGTGGTTTAATGACAACATTAAACATTACAATCAAACTCTGAAGTTCAAAGGGACAAAGGGAGATTTTCTGACTTTGCTTTACACAGACATTGGTCTGGCACAAATTTAGAAAATAAGTAAAGTTGCATCAATCCATATTTATTTATATTTTTATTATTTATTTTTTTTAATAACAGTAGATGAAGTGACTGTGTAATGTGAAATCTTCACTTCCTCTCAGCTCTAGCATTTTAGCGTCCTTCATCTCATTGTTTTGGTCTGACAGCCCACAGTTTTATTTATTTATTTATTTATTCTCACCACTCCCATCAACCTCGTTTTCAACCACATCCGGCAGCTGTTTTCAGTTGCCTCTGTCCTGTAAGATTTTTTTTCTAAATATCAGTGTTGTGTTTTCACCTTGTCCTTGTTGCCTCTAATCGATGAATGCGGCTGTAACTGTGCCTAAAACCTAAGCAAAGCTTAGTTACAGTGCTGGATGATCAGAAACTATACAAATTACAAATTGTGTTATCCTGCCACTATGGGTGGGGGGTGCGCTAAATCAATTCATCAATCATTTTGGAGTGCAAACGTGTGGTTTAATTTGGAGGACTTGTCGAATGGGATTCTCGCAATCCATTGTTCTCATGTTTTTGGGGGTAAATAACAATTTTATGTATTTATTTATATTGAATGGCTGTTTTTTTGAATGGGTGCTGGTTAATGGCTGAGGTTTGTGTAGAAAGTATCAGCTGGTTGCTATGTTCAAGAAATTCAAGCACACGACAAACAGTAAGTGAATGTGTCCACTTGAAGAAGGATAGTGTGCAGCGTTGGATGTCAGAGAGCGCCGACCTGCGCTTGAACTGTACAGCAGCTTGGTCTTGATCAAACTCATACCACGAATGACGAATGAAAATAAAAATACCACACAAAAAAATAATTCTGAGATCTGATTTCAATCATCATTTCTTGTATTTGTGTCACACCTGAAATAAGTCCCACTAATCTCATATAACTGGGTAGCTCCCTTTTTTTTTCTGCTCCATGGGGGGTGAGGGAGGAGTGAGAAATATGCATCACTAGCGACATGCCTTGAGAAATAAGTAGGATTTTTTTTTTAATGAAATTTAAAAACCAGTTTAAAACAATCAAGTTAATCAGTGCAGTTGAATCTCTGATTTACAATGCTCCCACATAAATGCAACCCCGCTGCTGATGAGCAATGCTGATTTCTGATTAAATCTCATCTAATCCAATTATCCCCCTTCTACGACAGCGTGGCTTCCTGTTTATTTCCCTCCTGCTTTTTCTGACGATTCGTCATCCTTTTTTTTTTTTACTTTCACTTGTCTTTTATTGCTGCTGTTCTCTTTCAATTCATCTTTTATTTTCTTTCTTTTTGCTCTCTTCATTCCTGGCACTATAGCTCCCCCCCTCCCCCCGTGTGCCTGTGTCTCTGTGTGAATGGGAGATCCCATTAGGTGAGGACAATTTTCCAATCAGGGCGGCAGTTTTGATTAATTAGCCAGCAGTCTGGGTGAAGAGAAAAAGGAGCAGTTCACGCAGGGAAATCATTGTCTCCTCATCAGTTCTGAGAAGGAGGAGATTTAGACCATACTTAAGGTTTAAAGGTTACACAATTAAAATGATGACAGACTTTTTAATGCATCCGCTTTGGCAGCGTCATCTTTTGCTGCTTGTGTGCATGATGCGCCTCATCGTGGACGTTCGGAGGGTTTGTCTCGTTATCCGGACGCTGATGTGAAGTGATGATGTTGAGCTGATGTCACCGAGTGCAGCGACTCTCCTCCCACTCCTCGGGAACTGGCCGTGACTTTACATCAGCCCCCTGACAACTTAAGTTCCACCCTTTGCCTTGCCAGAAATTTCAATTGACTTAACTCTGTGCCTCTGAAGTACACTGAGTGCCCTCCAGAGATTTGTTTCTTTCTGCTGTCCGAGTTATTTATTGCGACAGAAATGTTGCTGCTCGTCCGCCTTCTTAGAGGAGATTGTAAATGAATGACTGGTGTTCGTAAAGGTTCTAAAATGTAAAATGAAGTGTGAGAATAGGGGTAAGAACATGTTGGGATATTTCTCCTATCTCTCTCTCTCTGTATCTTCTGGTTTTGATTGATTGATTGAGTGATTCGATTTCAGGCTTCATTTAATTATAAAGAAGTTACATCCATCGGGCTGCACATTTGTTAGGGGGAGTTTAGTTTACTAGGCCACTGGAGGCTTTAAATATTTACTAATCTAAATTATTCAGACGCATTCTTAACATGACATTTAACAACACTGGGAAACAGTTTAGTGTATGTCTGCTCGACTGTTTGAGGAATGGAGGCCTGGGGTCTCAGTGTTTAACGTGATACTATCAAAGCATACGCACACACAAGCTCCATAAATTAGGAAAGGTGTGTTAAAGCATAGTGTTTACCTCTATAATAATATCTAAAGTAAAGAGCTATACGTGTGCTTATTGCCTTGACAGTGGTCTGCAAATGATGAATACACATTTTCAGGGACAGGTTTAATGAAGAAGAAGAAGAAACACACAGAGACAGAAAATTTTAAAACAATCTTATTTAAGCAACCAGACAGACAAAAAAAATGGTCTTCAGACTGACAAGTACACACAGAGAAGTCTTATTTATTTTTATTATAACGGAACCTTGGCGTTGAATGACAGCTGCAGCCCAAGTCGCCTAATGGATAAAGGACGGACTTCTTAAAGCCAGAGATTGTGTGAGGGTGATTGACAGCTGAGTGGTGCAGTGGAAGCTGGCTAGATGAAAAAAAAAAAATTCTCTGTTGGGTCTAAACTGTTTTGCAGCATCATGGTGTTTGGCAAGTTTTGAAAATTCGTTGCAGTTTTCTCATGGTACTGTATCCTCTCAGCTGCAGGAATAAGCAGATATGCTTTACATTGGAGATCCAGGATTGTGGAGGTAAACCTCATGCCTCAGAGACAGGGAAAAGAGCTCCAACATCCGACATAGGGAAGCTCGGCAAAGAGCCGCTGCTCCTTCGCGTCGAAAGGAGCCAGTTGAGGTGTTTCGGGCATCTAATTAGGATGCCTCCTCAGTACCTTTCACTGGAGGTCTTTCAGGCTTGTCCAACTGCCGAGAGGCTCCAGGGTAGTCCCAGAACAGGCTGGAGAGAATATGTATCTCAGTTGGTCTGGGAACATCTCTGAGATCTCCCAGGAGGAGCTGGTAAACGTCTCTGGAGAGATGGACGTCTGGGCTGCCTTGCTTGACCTGCCGTAATCCATCCCTGGATAAGGGGCAGCAAACGAATGGATGGATAGATTTTGCTCATAGAAAACATTACGTGACTGTCCATTTCAGTCGTAAACCCCAGTAATTCTCCCAGCTGACTTGTTCCACACTAACCTGGGAAAATTGTGCTTCCTCATTGGAACTGAAGGGTCTGGACTAAACTGTGAAACACAGCCTCAGACAGGAAGCACAGTGTGTGTGTGTGTGTGTGTGTGTGTGTGTGTGTGTGTGTGTGTGTGTGTGTGTGTGTGGGTGGGCAGGCATGTCCACATGCCCCTGAAAAACGCTACCATCTGCATGTTAACATGGTGACATTACATTTAGGAAATATAGTGTTCTCCATCACCATCTCAGTTTAGAAAACAGAAAGTGCAGCCTGTGGCTGATGGGAAACAGCATTCCCATCAGCCACAGTTTGGTAAATATTAAAACCGGTTCTTTAAAACGATATTTTATTTGGTAAAAGTAAAAGTATTGTGAGCCTGAGTTACTGTCTCTTCACTGAAAATGGCCATACATGTGATTGGATGGCCATTTTTAAAAACAGTTTCTCCTACAAATTAAGTCTGTGCAGCTGAGATGAATGTTTCCTCACATCCAAGCTTCACCCCCGAAAACTCGGTTTAAACACAAAGAAACTACCTAATTGAGTAATTTGAGAAAAAAAATTGCCCTTCAGATCTTTTCCCTGAATCCATGTAGATGAGCGTCTCTCATTTAGATCAAAGCGAGGAGACTGATTTGCTGTTTGTGTGTGTCTCTGTGTAACTCTGTCTGCACTAATGGCTTAGGCAAAAGTGATTTCAGTGTGTGTGTGTGTGTGTGTGTGTGTGTGTGTGTGTGTGTGATGGGGTCTCTAGTCGCTCCGCATAATGTTTGCGACTGTGTGCCTTTGTGTGTGTGTGGTGCAACAGATCTGTTTACCTCAGGCTCAGTCTCTCCCTGTGAATGTGTATGTGTGTGTGTGTGTTGTATTAAAGTGTGTGTTCTGATGATTATAGGCTAACTGCTGCTGTTTGTTGCGGTTTGTTGTTACTGTAGCACTTATGATATAGCACCAATGTGTTTTGTGCCGCAGCTAAGGCTTGCCATTAGGAAAAGTGGCCATTGAGACACACACACACACACACACAGTATATACATTACCAAAACTTTTGACTCAATCTGACAGGCATCACACACACACACATACAAATTACAACACCCATACAAGGACACTGCTATTGTGATGAAGTTCGGAGTCTAAGTTCTGAAAGTGCCTGAGGTAAAATAAATACACAATTAAACTGATGGAGTGTCAGAAGCAGCATTTATCAAACGGAGGAACTACACAGTCATCTATCCCCAATATGCATCTAATGGTGATGGGACAGCGCTGCGGGAAAACTGCCACCGGTGCTGGAGGACACTTTTTGACAAGGGACTGTCACTTTACTGCTTATATTGCAGACGTGATTTATTTATTTAACATTTTACGTAAGAAGGAGAAGATCAAAAAAGATTTTCGCAGTGATGTCTGAGTGGAAAGCGAGGATGTGTAAAAAAAATAAATAAATAAATACACTGGGACCGATGCTTTGAACAGGTCCTTCATTTTAAAGCAGCAAAATTTAAATGTAAAACTCAATTAAACAGCCTTAATCACAATCATCCCTCCTGTTGTTATTAAGATAACTTAGGAGGACTGCATTTAAAAAAAAAAAATTAAACTCTGGATTCTGGTTTTGGCTCTGCTTCACCCACAGGACATGGGAAATTGGAAAGAATTGTTCCTGTTCATTTCAACAGGGATCTTATTAAGCATGTGGTTCAATTGCTTTGTGGGTGTTGAGTGTGTGTGTGGACAGTGTGTTGTCTCTCAAGATGTGTAGTGGTGCTCCCAGTGATGTGGAGCTACAGGTCTGCAGTAAAAATAAATGGATGAATAAGACAAATACAGTGAAACTGAATTCAAACAAGACGACCAGGCGTCTTCAATAACACGGACAAGAAAAGAGAAGAAAGGCAGTGTTTGTGTGTGCAATTCGACTATGAACAGAATGTAAGAAAAAAAAAAAATGGAGCCAGATGGCTGGAAGATGTGGACATTATGGTCTGTTTATTCTGCAGCAGAGTTCAGTGTTGTTTGTCTCACAGCACAGGAAAATACACTACTTCTGACAACAGCCATGTGGGAAATCAGATGGTGGAACTGTGCAAAGTGTAAGAACTCCTCATGGCCATCGAGCCGAAATTTGGCCCCACTGCAAAATTAGTGTGTGGGGGGAGGGGGCACCGACTCTGGGTTAAAATCGATCCTTCCAGTGTCGGCCCAGTTTAATACATCACTCCAAAATCTCTCATAGCTGTTCCGTTTGGTGGAGATGTGCTGAATGTTAAAGGTCATGATTCACATCATTTTCATATTGATCGAACCATTAAGCTGTTCAGGTTTTCCTTTCCTTTTTTTTTCGCCCCTTTGCTACTTTAACGCTGAAGAAAGACTCAGTGAGCTGAAAAAACAAACTAGAGAGCAGTGAACAGACATGTTCGGAAAGTTGCTCTAAAAGATTCTAGGAACGAAATCTGAAACCTGTAGCAGTTTTAGAAACAGCTTAAATACCAGCCCTGTGGTACAGACACCACCACAGGGGTGGAAGGGAATGTGTTTTTATTAGTGCAGCATAAAGCTTAAATAAGATGTTATCATTTGAAACATGCTGCAATTACAAGCCTGGTCGCTGCCCTGCACTAACTAATGTGGAAATGTCAGCGTCTGGCTTTGGTGTTCCTTTGTCCAAATGGAGTTTTGTGGGTGTATAAAATGGAGGTGGAGGTGGGGGGTCTGCTGTCTGATATGAAAGTTGTTTTTTTGCTGTTTTCATCTGTTGTTGTCTGTTCCTCCTCTGCCTGTTTTATCTGTATTGGTTTCTCTACAGTTTCTCTCTCTCTTTCGTCTTTAGGAACATCTTTAGTTTTCTCTCTGTCTCTGCCTCTGTCTCTGCCTCTGTCTCTGCCTCTGCCTCTGTCTCTGCCTCTGCCTCTGTCTCCATCTCTGTCTTTCTGAAGTGAACTTGCACTACTGTTTGCAACTTCTTGGCCGTGGCTGCTTCCTGGCTGATTGCATCTACACAGCCACTTTTCAGTGCTTTATATTTGCAAGACAACTATTCATTTTTTTTCTTTAGCTCTGTTGTACTGCATTACCTTAAAGCATAAAGACAAATTCGTGAGCTAAGTTAGTTGGTCATTTGGGCTCTAGGCCACAGCACAGTACACTTAAATCTAACCATCTACTACAGCTGCATTCTGGGACCAACGTTCACCTAATGAGGGGACTTTTCAGATTATCCATCAATAAGAGCCATTTTAAGAAGCATCAGATATTTGTCTTATTAAAGAGAGTGCTTTCCTGGGCTCCATTTAACATTACAAAAACCAACGAAAAAGATTTATAAACAGTAATGAATGGAAGTAACAGAGTGCTAAATAATAAAACTGATGTACTGATTGTACAGCACAATTGGAAGACATTTACTGTCCCTGGTGTTCTAAGGGAGAAAGATATTGTACTGTTGATATTGTGTTGTCTTCTTTTTAAAACACTACTTTTCTCTGTATCTGTGGATACACTCATCATTTCAGTGTGTTTTACCCTCTATTTCTTTCATCATTATTTATCTGGTCTTTGTGTTAATAGCTTTTTTTGTGTAGATGCAATTGATAAAGACGATAACAAAAAATCCCTGTGGACTCATATTTAAGATGAACACAACAGTACTCTTTATTTAAAGGTGTCACAGGCAGGAGGAACCGTGGGGTAAACAGGGGACATACACGAGACCTAGCGTCTGCACTGGATGCTTTGTGTGTTTAGACCATCTTAACCATCTTAGTTTGCTCTGCTAGCATTTGCTAATCAGCACTAGTTACAGCCGAGGGTGATGGAGTGTCTGAGAGCTGAAGTCCTGCAGTCACCTCCAGTCTTTGTGTCTGTTCTACCAGCTTTTATAAACCAGTGCAAGCTCTCATTCGTCATTGCTTTCATCAGTCTTCAGAGAAGATGAAACAGGGTTTGGTTTATTATCCATTAATGATGATCTACTGCTTATTATTAGAATCAAAACTGAAGTTTAAAAATAATTACCTTATAGCAAAAAAAACAAAAAAAACAAAAAAAACTACAACTCCCATGGAAATGTACCTGCCCAGAGCTAGGCTGAAGTGAAATCAGTTTCATGTTGGGAGATATGAAGTTCTCATGCAGAGATAATAATAAAAAAAGTAAAAAGATGTAATATGTTATTATCATTTTATGAAGCTTCCTCAACACCTCTATGAAATTATTCACTTGCATAGATGCAAAAGCAGGTGTTCTTGCAAGAACACCTGCTTTTCTGCTCCCCTTCTCTGTTGAATAAATCTTCTTCTTCTTCTTCTTCTTTTTTTTTCCCAACACCTTAAAGTGGAATTGAAATAGATATGATGCTTTGGCCAAATCATCTTTATGTAACTGGTTTCTGTTCATGACAGTTTCAATCACTTAGCTCCTCTAAACATTCATTTCTGTCGGCGGGCTAAAACTTTTTTTTTTTTTTTTTTAATTGGGAGGTTTCAAGGACAGCCGGTGATACCATATCCTATGTAAACCTTGTGTTACATATAAGTTATATAAGTTATATATATAAATGAAACTTCCCTCTGTCCTTTTCAATATCCTGAGGTCTAGATCTGCCCTTTCATCTTAGAAAACTTCTTGTGTTTTGACAGATTGGAAAGAGCTGAGGGCTCAGACCTCCAGCTTAAATTAGTTTCCTCTGACATCCAAGATGAGAGAGAAAGAGGGAGAGGGAATCTTAGCGATGAGAAGAGGGAGGGTGGAGAGAGGTTTTTTTCTCTGAGATCTGCTTCTGGGAATGAGAGAGAAAAACAGAGAGAGAGAGAAAGAAGAGCTATGGACAGGAAATGAAGAGAATGATAAAGGCTGAGAAAGTAATGGATGAAGCAGAAATCAAGGAAGGATAAAAGATAGGGACAGAAAAAGAGAGAAGAGAAAGGGATGAACGGAGTGAGAACAAAAGAGGCAAAAGACAAAGAGAGAGGCTGAAATTCTAAATTTTAAGTGACATCCTGAGAGAAGACAGAGACTCAATTTAATTTCTAAAATAATCTTCACTGACCAAATGATGTGTGTCTGCGGCTCAACAGAAATACAAACCACATTTAGTGGAAGCCACACTTCACATCAGGTCTGGCTACATTTAGAAACACACCTTTTTCTCTCTGTTTTGGTCTCTTCACCTTCCTAAACTTGCATCTCTTTCACCAGCCAATCACACAAGAGTCGTTGGCATTAAATCGTATTTCTTCTAATTTTCTCAACTGCTTAAGGATTCCTGTGTTTATGTAGTTAAGGGGATATTACTGTAACACAACATACACTGTGGTTAAAATAAATAACCACATTTTGTCTGAAGTCACTGAAGGTTTTTTTTTTTTTTTTTTTTTTTTTTTTTTTGTATTAAACCAGACCAGGATCTTTCCCTGACTTCCACCAAGAGTCTAAGCAGAACCAGGAAAATATTTAATACTGCTGAAGTTACTACACGTGGATATTTTGGTGGTAAACATATATTGTCCCTGAAGATTTTACTAAAATGTTCAGTATCAACGTATTTCCAATTTGCTAAATATGTAAATTAACAATGTTTCCTCATTATGTTGACAGAAAAATGGCGTCGAGTTACATCCAGGCATAGTCAGCAGATAGGACCTGAACTTCCTCTCTATCCTGGAGACCTCGACAGAGGAGAGACTACACAAACACACAAGAGGCAAACCTCAAGCACAGCATTCACACATACAGGAGAAAAGAAACAATAGACAGGGGAGAGAGAGAGAGAGAGAGAGAGAAGGAGAGGCTGTGTGTCTCTGTGGAAGACAGGGAGTCCGGTGGAGCTTTGACAGTCACACATTTATGTCCCAGTCACTGTGTGGGTACCTGAGTTGTAGCTGAGCTCCAGCTGTGTGGGAGGGAGTGTCAGTACATAGTGATAGCCCTGCTGTCAAGATAATGTTACTGGTCATCACCCCTGGGTATCTCGTGAAACTGAATATAGCACAGCTATGTGTTGAGTTTACTGCCACAGGAGAGGAAACAATCTGTTGTTCATGTTCGGTGGTGTCTCTGCATCGGCATCTGTGAAAGCTACGTTAGCCAGCTAGGCTAAAGCTGAGAGCCAGAGGTCTCCAGGTTCAGTTCAGAGCCGCAAACTGTTAAACAACGAATGGAAAACACCAAGGGGCCATTTCTTCCACCCAACGCAAAGCGGTGCCAAGCCCAACGCAAGCGTCGTTGCTACGTTCAGACCGATGCAGTTGTCGTTTTCCCATCTAGCACCCATGTTGGTTAAATAGCAAATGCAGATGTGACTATTGGAGTTCCCATGGTTGTGTTGGTCTTAAAACGAGGTGTGGTCAGATGCACTGTAGGCACATTGCTATCCTGAGGGAGCAGAACGCGATTGTGTGACTGACCATCAACCTGGTCTGAGGTCAGTGGTGCAGTATGTCACTTTTACGGTGCATTTTCAAAATATAGAAATATGCCGACATAGGCGGGTGCACAAAGCGTGTACGCTTTGCTTGATACCCCCCCCAACTCTGATTGGTTTATTCCATGTTACACTGAAAACACACCCATGGTAAGAGAATAAATGCAACCCTTTTGAATTGTGCACCTTTTTTTTTCCCCTGTTAAACCCCCCCCACACTGTTCCATTGACAGTGGATTTGGACGTGCCCCTAAATGCACTTGCTCCATGCTCTTTAGAGCTCAGATTGTTAAAATAGAGCCTGTGCCATTAGAACTAGGCTGTCAGTCACAGATGAACTCCCCTGTTTAAAACCTGATCCCTCTCGGTGTGACATTTGAAAATCAGACTCCAGAGTGACTGACTTTCACCAATCTGCTTTAAAGCTGAGCACATTTTTTTTCTTAGGACAGTCCATACAAGCATTTAAAAACCAACAGCTTCTGCTTGATTTGCCCTTTAGGTGGTGACTTAAGTCTGATTTATTTATTTTTATTATTTTTTTTCTGTTTATGTAAAAACTTAAAACTTAATGTTATTGGTAACACCTGCACCTGTGGTTTAAGCTGCTAAATGCTCCACTGTGTTCACCAGCTAGTCTCTGACTGTGTCTGTGTGCTGTTAGGTGCTCGGCAGGTTGGGGCACAGTGTGTTTTAAGAACTGCTTTGCTGAAAACAGTAAACAGGAGCAGTAAGGTTTTGGACCAGACAGCTGAGCAATGAGCTGAAACTCACTGTAGAGTCAGGAGAAGCTGCAGATTCAGGTGACAGTCCTCTCTAAGTTTATCAACCTTTACATATTTGGACTTATCAAAGCAGGATAGTGATAAGTGAAGCTTCGGCCATGGAACAGGCAAATCTAAGAGTAATGCTAATAGAAGTATTGATGGCAAAGCACCATTGATCAGTGTTAAACATGGACACTGTCAGTCCACATGGGAACACACCGTTCTACTGTTCCACAGGATGGCCAGAGGGAACAGACCTGGACCTAAATGTTAAAGGTTTAAGTCAGCAATAGATCCGTCTTTGTTAACATACCTCTCCTAAATGTCAAGGCCAAAATGTTACCATGCTGTACGACTTTCTTTAAATCCTCATGTGAGCACACGACTTGCACCACTACCTTGAATAAACCTCCCTTGATGAAAACATACTGAGCAGCAGTGTCTGCCACTGTTTCTGCTCACACACACAACGTCCCTCTGGAGGCTTGTCACTCGTTCTTCCTTCGGTACCTTGCAAAGCGTTCATCAGCAGCCTTTTATGGAAATAATGCTGGGCCGAATAGATTCCTTTCTCATAGTCATTGTCAGTGGAATACATTGTAGGAGATGTCATTTTTGTGGGTCTGGGGTGTAATGTCTGGGCCTCCTGGGTGATGACAAACCACAATCACTCTGTGCGTGTTCAAAGTTTGTTCCTAGACACTGGCAGAACCATGCAGGACACACTCACTCCACCCGGGGGCGGCTATCGGATTAGCACATCCGATAGCCCCTGACTGCTGACCCATGATGCTAATATGGATCGTGTTGGTGAGTAACTATCCCAGTGGAGGACGCTGGCCCAGGAGGCCACAGTGGGAGCCATTGTTCAGGTTTATTTGGCTTCATTTATTTATTTATTGGAGTACAAGTTATAAGGGCAATAGAAGCCAATTTTCTGCTTTCCTGCTTCCTTCACAGATTACAAAAGAGTGTCTGCAACTCTACTACAGCCAGACCAAAAGGAATTGGAAAGGCCAGGCTGCTCACATTTATCAGTCCCGGTGCTAAGAAAGCGTAGTTGTTAGCAAATGCTCCGAGGAATGCGCCAGCTGGGGAATCTGGGTCTGGATTTCACAAAGCACAGACAATGAAGCACCTGCAGTTTCAAATTACCTGTAGACAAGTGGGCCATTGAAAAAAAAAAAAAAAAAAAAAAAAAGGCAGACACTGGAAAACAAAGTTCCCGAGAGAAGGTGTGATTCCTGATGATAGGAATGTGCCTTAACCGAGGGTAAATCTGGACAGGAACCTACTCAGTGAGCTTCAAGATATTGTCAGCAATAAAACTTCCCTTTTTTTAATGGGAGAGAGCAGGGAGAGCTAGCGGCGTATTATGACAGCCCCTGTCATACTATGAGAGACTTATTGTGGCAGGCAGTTACTGCACAACTCAAACGGTCAGTGTCAATCAGTCAATCAGTGTCATTTCCCTTATTAGTTCGTCATCATTTGAGGACGGCAGTGACATTATTCTCTAATATTTCCATCACTGTCACAGCGTTTTGAAGTATTCTGTTTTTAGCATGGAGTTTTTTTTTTTCTTGTTATTCTTAAAAGCGGATGAAAAGCTACGACATTTATTTATTTATTTTAATTTGACAGAAAGAGGACAGGCCAATGCAAAGCAGGAGTGAAAGGGAGAGATGCTGTGCCCTGTCAGACCATAAAGTAACTACTTGCAGGCTGCTGTGACATCCCAGCAAGCCCGTAACATGGTAGTGCTAGCCAGACATGTTAGAGAAACAAAGTGAAACAAAAAATTACCAGGTTCTGTTCCACTACATCCTCATTCAGAAGCATATTTACAACACAAATTGGACACAGTGCGCATAAACCCGTAAAGGTACATTTTCATGGAAGCTCAGTTTTTGAATACTAAACAGTTAAAATCATTGTCTTTTCAGCCTCAGTTGCTGTTGTAGATGTGTGAATTAATGAAAGGTCGCATCACAAGTCCTCCAGCCTGAACGACCCTCTGATTCCACCCATAGGAGCGTTTCCTGAAATAGCCCCACTATGGTGGCAGTGCTTTGTCGGCATAATTACAATAATAAACAGCACAGAGTGAACTGTGTGCAATAAAAACACAGTCATGCTTATGGAATGGTCACTGTTTGGTTAGGTTAAGGAAAAGATTGTAGTCTGGGTTCAAAGTTCTCCCTTACGGTTAGAGGACATCTGTTGTCATGGTTACAATAATAAAGTTCAGGTTGTTGCATGGTCATGAAAAGAAACAAGACTGACTGTTGGCATCAGTGGGAAAAAAAACAGTGTGCTCCCCTGTCAAAGTCCAGTGTTTTCTAAATGCATCCATCCAACCCAGCCCTCCCTCCCTCCTGATGCGGACTCATAAATCTTTGACCCATTGAGAAAGGCTTTTTGCACATTTGCATTGTGGACAATCCAGGGATCTTTGACAGGTGACTAGTTATAGCTAGCTACAGAGAGCTGTTCAAAGAGTTTCAGTTTTCACAGCCACCAAAATGAAAGGATTTTTTTTCTTCTCTTTATCAAACTAATGTTGTTGATAGTAAAGCCACGTCAAACTGACTGGTGGTACTTTATCGTGTGCTTTAACAGTATCAAATTGTCCATTTTTGCTGAGCTAATTAGTGATGCTTGAGCATACTCTGCTGGTGATACATGGTTTTACACTTACATTCAGTCTTGTGTTCCCGTGTTACTGACGATGCGTCGTTTCTGTTCGCTTGCCCCCCCCCCACAAAAACTTTTTTAGCACCAGCTGCCACTGGAAAGTTTAAGGCATTTGCATGCAACTATGATTCGTAGTCCCACAGGCAGCTTGGAAACGTGAAGCCTACACTAATACAGCCTACACAACACTAACAATAGTCTTTCAGTGATGTTGGAGACGTCTTGTGTCCACTAGTTAAACTTTTGAAATTAAACACATTTGGATATTCATATATTCTGGATTTTGTAATAAAGGAGGAGACACAGGTGTTGTGTTAACAATTTCTGGGTAATTGAACTTTTTTTTTTATGGAAAAAAAAAAACAATTATTATTCAAAGCAGAGTATTGTTTATATATCTTTGAACATGCCTGGAGGAGGATCTTTAAGTAATAATACTTTTTCACAGTATTGGGATCATATATTGTATAATACATCTTTTCTGCAACGCTGTCCACAGTAAATCAGTATGTAGCAGCAATATTTCAAATCTAATTCATGGAGATAATTTACTTTTTTTATTGGGATGCATCTCTGTCAATACAACATTGTTCTTTAATTAAAGAAAACAAATTTGGGCTCAGTAACGATATGAAAAACCCAATTTAAATTCAGCTCAAAACAGAAACAGATCAGCTCACAGGGCTCCCAACCCGTGTTGTTGAATTTGGTGTTTTATTAATTTATTTATTTATTTATTTATTTATTTATTTAGAGCCCTACACTCATAATAGCAGCATGAAATAGTGAAGATTGTTTTGCACAAAAAGCTGCATCAGAAAGCCAGAAACAATATGATAAAAGTTATCAGAATTACATATGAAAATATAAACTAAGAAAAAAAATAAGAATTGTTGTTTTCTTTTATATACCTAAAATGTGATAGCACTGTTGTTGGCTTTTTGAAGATTCACCTTGTGTCAGAGGCCAGCACCTGCTGCTCGGCTCTTGAATTTTAAGTTACTGTATTTTTGTACCCTTTCCATTTAATTCCACATTGTTAATCTTTGTCTCTTAATGTCATGGCATGCCTCCCAGGCTTTTATCCGTGGCATTTTCCTGACTTCTGCCCTATGACAACTAGTTAAGTTTAAGTGAAACTCTTTGTTCTCCCGCTCACCTTTTGTTCAAATGTGTTTTTTCTCCTTCTTCTTTCTCCTTTCACTGTCTTTCATCACCCAGTCCTTTATTCACTTGTGCCCTTGTTCACTACTTTCTTCTCTTCTTCATTTCAGCAGTCTGGTGTCCTTGTGGTTAAAGCACACACTGGGCTGCTGTGGCATTCTGGGCTCATCCCTCCACCTTCATTGTTCTTTCTCTGTATGGTCAGTTTTTTGTCATACTCTGTCACTTCCTCTGTGTTGTCTGCGTTTGTGTTTGTTTGTCTTGCTGTGTCTGTCTCACCCACACAGTTTCTCTTCTCTGCTCTTTCTCACAACTCAAACAAAACTCAAAGAGCTCCATTTCATTTCACTCTTACAGGGCCCAGTCAGTTACACCAGTATTTCCTGTGAGCCACAGTGAAATTTTGGATCAAAACCAGTTCACTTCAATAGAACAATTTGCTTGTAGAAACAAAGTGAATCCACCCAGAGCAGAGTTGCTGGGCTTTGACATGCAACATTTTTTTTCTGTTTACTATTAAACATTGTCTTGACAGTATTGACCTCTGAGGAAAAAAGGCCTGGAGAGTCCAAAACAGAGGAAGCTTTCATATTGGTTATGCTGCACCAACCATTTCTTTCTTTCTTTCTGCATTCTACTTCTGAACATTGTTGTTTAGTGTGGCAGATAAATAAATAGCTCTCCAAATGAGAGACAAAGACTTCCTGTTTTATCAGCCTAGTTAGGACTGATGTCCTGTCTGCGCTGTCGATCATTTACTCATACCCTCAATCTAGCAGCTCAAAGTCCCAGTGGACGCAAAGATGTGTGGCATCATCGTGTGCATGAAGAGGTCATCCATGTAATAGTCACTACAATATATGATCATGTACTAATGTAGGTAGTGCGTATGTTAGGTGGTTAACAGTACAGGTATTGCAAATGTAAGGTGATAGTATAAAATGCAAATTGAAAATAAACAAAGCATGATTGTGCATCAGGCTAACATAGCCAGTCACTGCAATGCAATCAAGTATTAACAGTTGCACACTGGTTTGATGTGTTATGTAGTGAACAGCTCAGATTTATTTATTATTTCTGAAAGAGAAAAAAGACAATTAATGTTTTAAACTCAGAAAATGTATTCTTTCTCACACAGACTTGCTCGGCGTACTGATGAAGATTTCAGGAAGGCAGAGGACTTCATCCATCTGATGAGAGGTTCATACACGTCCACGCTCTGTGTTTCTGCTGAAACGAATCCCACGTGCAGTCAGATCCTGTCAGTTCTCCAGAAGCTTGAGATGCATTTTGGTGTTGAAGAGGGAAATGCATTATTTGTGAACAACCTTAAAAAGCAAGTTTGGTCAAGCCTGTTCAGGTAAATGGCCGAGGCTGGAAAGAAATGAATGAAGAGTATGTGAAATAATTCTATTCCTATGACCTAATCGTATATTTGAAGGGTTGAAGCCACTGCTTTAGACCCACACTTAAAACCAATGATGAACTGCAGTGCCTCTGTCAGGGACCTGATCAAGAGGATATTACTGACTGGAAAACTGAGTGAGCCCAAGCAGGTAAAATGTCATTCATGTACAAATATATTCTATCTTCTCCTTAGTCTTTTATTTGATCAATGGAGAAGGAGAATGTGAGTGAATGATGGCTGAAAACAGGTTCTTAATCTTATGATCAATGCATTTAATGCATGTTTTCACTTATTGTGTGTTCTTTATTTATTTACAGCCAAATGTCTCCACTGGAGGACGGTTTGTAATTTAGGGAGTTTTTTATACCTGCTAGTCTGGACCAGAGTTTGAATTTTGTATATTCGCTATTTTGTTGGGTTGCAACTATTGCAAGTGCACCAGTCACCACGCAGAGACCTTCCTACTTCTTACTCATTAACACCCACAAGGGCTGCAGCTGCCTAAACCGTAAGTTTAATGGTTTTTAGACTGTTGCGACCATGTTTTCATTTGATGAACACAACATAAGCTGACAAAGATACAAATTTAAACCATGCACTGTTCTAAGCAACTTAAAATGTAATTGTCAGGCACATGTAAAGTAATAACACACATAGTTTACTCCAACAGAGATGGACCGACTTCAATTAAAGTGGGGCCTGGGGGTTATATACATGATATTAGATGTTTTAATCAGAACGACAGCTGCACTATAGCTCCAGGCCACTGGTGGCAGCACTGAAAATACTGCTGCTGGACAATGTTGTATTCTCTACATAACACTTTTGACAGTAAATGTGTTTTTAAGAGCAATGGCTTCCCTGTTGTTGCTACATTTATCATCTTCAGCAGGTCTTGTGTTATATGTCCTGTAAATCAAGTACTTCTTTGTCCCAAATGACTGCAATGTGAGGCTAATTAACATTTGAGAAACCATCCCATCTGCACTGTAAAAAAGAGAAGTAGAAATTCCCATAAAAAACTGTCCGACAGTAAAAGACTGTAAAATTTAAAATGGTATATCACCGTAGAAAACACATTGAATTACTCTAAATCAAGAAACAGTATATAACTTCATTTTTTACAGGCATTATATGTAGATAAAGTACAATTTTACTGTGAAAAATATAATATTTTGGTAAAAATAACTGGGAAATACTATAATGTCACAAGCAGGTCATTGTCATAAAATTTGCAGTGATATTCAGTAAAAATTACAATTTTTTTTTATGCTCACTTTTAAATTTACAGAATAAAACATACCGTCATTGTTACAAAATAAGATGTTAAAATATGGTATTTGTTTGTTAAATAGTGCTGACAAAAAAGCAGTGCATTTTAATAGCAGTGGTTTATGGTTACAGATATAACAATCATTTGTGGTTGCCAGGCTTTATTTTGTTTGATTTATTTTAGATAGTTGTAAAGTGTAAATATATATGTATATATATGTATATATGTATATGTATATGTATATGTGTGTGTGTGTGTGTGTGTGTGTGTGTGTGTATATATGTGTATATATATATATATATATATATATATATATATATATATACACACACATATATATATATATATATATATATATATATATATACACACACATAAATTTGTGCATAATTTCAGTTACATGAAATGAGAAAAACTAGCTTGTTGGGTGTTGTTGGGTGTTGGATGTTGGGTGAGTAACTTCCTCAAACAATCTATTCCCTTCTCAGTTTAGCCGAGCGCTCAGTCAGCTGTGAAGGCACGTGCTGGGAAACACTCGTTCACTGAGTGAGTGATCCAAGTCACTGATTCTGACTGAGTGCATCCCTGCCATGATCGGTTCACAGGAACGTTCACAGACTTGTCTCCACCACCAAGATTTGGAAAGAGGACAGTCTGCGCAGTCACAAAAAAGTCAACACATCATTCACATGTAAAGTAGAAGCAAACACACAGAAGGAAGGGGGAACTCTCTCTTTTTAACATTTACAGAGACCCACCAATCTCACCTTGGTGTGAAGATCAAATTCAAACCCTGGCCTCTCACTGGATGAGACTCATTAGTTATCTTTGATAATTATTAATAATCTGCTAATAATCAATCTGTCCCTACCTGTACACAACACTGATGAGCAGAAGCAGTAGGTTTAATTGAAATTAATTTTATTGATGGGGGGGGGGGGGCCTCTCTCTTTTTAATATTTACACAAATCCAACATTTGCCCCATGAGCAAGCACTTGGCGACGGCGGCAAGGAAAAACTCCCTTTTAAAAGGAAGAAACCTTGAACAGAACCTGGCTCATGGGGTGACGGCCGTCTGTCTCAACCGGTTGGGTTGAAAGAGAGAGAAGGGGGGGTTCGGGAGGGGGTTGAGGGGGTCGATTAGGGTTGGGGAATCGGGGGTGGGGCAGTTGGGGAATCGGGGGTGTGTGTGTGTGTGTGGGGGGGGGGGGGGGGGGGGGCATTGGGAATGGGGGTTGGGGAATCGGGGGTGGGGCAGTTGGGGAATCGGGGGTGGGGCAGTTGGGGAATCGGGTGTGTGGGGGGGGGGGGGGGGACGGGGGGGGGGGCATTGGGAATTGGGCAGAAGGGAGAGGAGAGAGATACTTACTTCTTGGGTATTTCCACTATCTTATATGTGAAGGAGCACAGGAATGGGCAACAGCCCATCTGCAATCTGAGCTCAATGTCCAACGTATCGTCTAAATTCGTCCATATCGTCTTCTTCTTCTTCTCTTTCTTCTCCTTCTTCTCTTTCTTCTCCTTCTTCTCTTTCTTCCCTTCTTCTCTTTCTTCCCCTTCTTCTCTTTCTTCCCCTTCTTCTCTTTCTTCTCCTTCTTATCCTTTTGATTTTAGAAGTGATGAAAAAACAACACATAAGTACAAGAATAAAACTAAAAGGCTACAGTTCATCTAAAATATGACAGTGAGGAGACATTTTTAAGTCAACGACAACTAGACCTGTTTGGTCCTGATGAGGATTCATTGCTTCACTGCTTATTACGTTTCTAGATGAAGAAGCATAAGGATGAAACATCTTCAAGGACAAACAACAAATCCAGCAGCCTTTGACTTAAGTCTCGTCAGATCTGCTCAGATATGTTCTGTAAGTAAATTGTGTCTTCAGTGTGGTTTCAGACATTTAAATTTCCATGTAAATGCATCTTTACCTTTGAAAAGATGTTGCGGAAAAAACTGAACCATCTGTTTCCTTTCTTGGGCACAGTTTCCTTTTCACTGCAACGCTGCCTGGCAGAGGTGTGTGTGGACTGGGCCTGAAGAGTGGTGTGCATCTCTTCATGGAGCTCATGAGACATAGACTCTGCCAGGGGTGGGTCCTCAAGGGCTTTGGATTGACTGATATCAGAGATCTGATCTGACCAAGAGTCCTGGTTGCCTGGTGACCTAACAAAAAAAAGAGCAGAAACAAAAAGTGAAACACAGAGGTAATGCACAAAAATGTCCTAGATGTATTAAAGTATCCAGAGGAGTATTGGGAGTAATATCATACTTTTCACTGATGATGGAAGAGATGTGGAAGAGAGTGGAAGTACTCGGGGCAAGTGGTTGTGTCAGTCCAAAAGACAATTGTTGCTCAGGTGAAGTCTTGTCCTGCTCTGTCTGGTCCTTTTTAGAATTAAAAGAACAACAACAATGTTAAGTAAAGAAGTAAAAACAAACCTCAAACGTTCAGCAAGAAGGTGACAGAAGATAGCTCAGCTGAACTCAAAGCTGAGATAATGTAGTTTAAACATAGAACAACTTTTACCTTCAGGGGGGTGGAGATCAGGTTGAAGTTGTGGCACACTGGAGCAACCTTGTCACTCCGCTTTTTGCCAAATCCTTTCTTCCACACATTCTTGATTCTTTCGAAAAACGTCTTGCCGGCTGGTCTCTTGGCTTTGCTGTCAGAATCCGTGTGCTCCAGTGTTTG